>NC_141143.1:139174322-139431822 GCF_053477565.2 Lygodium microphyllum
ATCATCTATGAGAATAGTCTTGGTATGTTGACAAACATCTCCATATTGATCCCATACATACTTCAGAGGCTTGAACATTACTTCTACTCCCATCTTATCTGGTCTATATATGATTTTGAGTCGATGTCCATGACATTGTTCTTGGCCCCAAATCATGAAGAAATGATACTTCCTTTTTCCATGGATCTCCAAGCACTTAATAACTACCATGACATTCTTATGTAAAGCTATTGACCAAACTCCCACTTGGAATCTTGCAAATAAGGCTTCAAGAAACTTTATACATCTTGGTCGAAGAACAAGCCAGTGCTTTCCCATTTGAAAGCTTGGAAACCTTTTAGACTTAGCAAAGCATCGTTGTAAAAGAAAACCATTGAGATCAAGTATTACACATAATTGTGTTACATTTCTTATCAAGGACACATCAATCACATCATCATGCTTTACTGTTGTTGAATCTGTTAGATATCCAACCATAGATGTCTTAGTTGAAGTTACAAAGAAGAAAAAGAAGCACTTTAGATTCATTTACTTCGTCATCATTCTATCTAATGTTTGAGCTATGAACTAGCATAGAACACTAAAGCAATTTAATTTCACATTGACAAATACATGTATCGGTACTACTTAATAAATGATGTCTTAAGAACAGATACATTTGACCATGTGGACAAATCTAACCAAGAGTAATATCATAAGGTGAAAAAAATATATATGATGATTTCTTTGAAGTAAAATCTATTCTAATAAATTCATTTTTCCATACCTACTTTGTATCACTAATTATAAGTATGCTTGAGATACTAGCAATAGATTCTTGTAATTAGTTGTAAAAATTATCTTATCATTATAATATTAAACATACTCGGTTTCTAAAGAGGTCTTCAAAATGGCATGTACAAAGAAGGTGTTTATTAGTCCTAATTATTAAAAGAAAATTTAAACATGATACTTTTGACCATGTGACCAAAACTATGTCACATATAAGTGACACATGATAGTTTAATTGAGATAAGCTATACTCTATTTGGATAAGTTTTCATTGTTTCTTCTTAAGGACTAACCATTCTATTTTTGAACTAGTTATATCTCATAGATATTTAAACTCATGCATTATAACAAGGATTTTAACTTAATATTTACACATCTCAAAAGTTACTTTGGAGATGAAATCTTTGTTGCAATATTTGCTATTCAGGTAAAACTCCTTTGGGAGATGCAATGAATCTTTTTTGGGCTGTGCAATATATTGTTGGCCATCTTATCCTAAGATACATGCATAGATATACTCTAGTGATGTAGTAAAAGAGGCTATAAGAGATAAGTGATTTGACCATGTGGACAAATCTAACCAAAACTAACATGACAAGATCATTACACAACACATATAAGAGTTTAATTGAAATAAGATCTAAAATAGACTTAAGTAAATTTTACATAGCTAGCGCAAACTTTTCATTATGATAAGTATTCTTACACACTAGATTACAATTAAACAGTTATCCTTACAAAGGATGATAAATTTTAATGAGCTCTTTAATACTATTTTAGCAAAAGATTTACTTAAATAGATTTTTTATACCAAACATGCTTGCTACCTTTTGTAAAAAATTAATAAACTAAAGACAGTTTCTTTAAGTAATATCGCCAAAGAAAGAAAATATTACAAATGCTAATAGAAGTAACTTCTCAAGAAAAAAATCAAAATTACATCAATGTGTCTTCCTTGATGAAAGGAGAAGGAATGGAGTTTAAACACCTGAAGTAGCCTTTAATTTCTCTTTCGTAATTAGACTTACTATATCTTGGCTTGATTCTTCTATGTCCTCGGGTGGTATTTCAAGAACTTGAACTTTAGTAGGAGGAACCTCTTGGGAGTTTGAATTCTGTTTGGCACTTTCATGGACCCTCCACAATTGTGCTTCAACCTCTCTTTGCTCTTGAGTGTTGCAAACCATTGCAATAGTCTTCATATGATTTACTAATGCCACCTTAGATGCAAGTCTACTTGCATATACATCAAATACAACCTCATGAGCATCATTGAATGCTTTGATTGCAGTTTCCATGACTTTCATTTTCTTTCTCAAAATGGCATTTGCAATCCTTTGTTCTTCTTCAAGATCTTCATCATTGCACTCCTTGTCCAAGCCTTCAAAGTCCAAAATGGAAGGCTTGTTTTGGCATTTTTTATATATTGCTCAAAATTGATGAAGCTTTTCTCCATGGTCACTAATGTCAATACCACAAAAGAACCTATAGATCCAAAAGTAAACGTTCTATCCATTGGTAGGAAGTCAACACTACCAACTAGCATGTGATACTTGCAAGAAATGCTTTCAAAAGCATTTTTCAAAGCTCTAATTTGCTTTCGATCAAGAAATGATAATAACATGAATTTTTTAGGTTCACATGTCATTTGTAGTAGAGTGGATACAACCTTTCCAAACTTTATAGAGTCCCATTTCATTCCCTCAACTCCATGTGTTGCATCTGGAACAACAACCCCAATGCTAATTGGATCTCTGTAAACATTATATATAAGATCAAAGGTCTCTAGATTTCATTTGACAATACATACACGCCACGGGGAAGTAGTGGAGGATTGAAGAGGATTTTACTTTTTTTCCAATTAGGAAGTTCACAATATCTTTTGCTCCATTTGGTAGGGACCCTGCATCAGTTCCATGTGTGAGCTTCTTTTATACCCAATCAATGCAAATGCCTAAAATCTTTGTGTAAACTTCATAATTGATATCATAATCATCAACAAGATCTTCCCAAGTCTCCATCACAGTGCTACTTTCTAGAACCGAAGCATTGAAAGAGTGACTAGTTTCTCCTTTAGGACCCTATCTTGCTTGATTTTCTTAGCCCTTGTTTCCATGTCAATCATATATTCTTATCCCATTTGTTTCTAAGAAAAAGGATATGACCTTCATTGATCTCCTCTTGTAGTGTAAGGATGTCTCCATCCTTTAAACCCATAAGGCAATGAAATGCAGCTGGAGAAGGTTGCCTTCTCTTTTTTCTCGAACTCTCCTCTTGGGATATAAGCTCACCTCTAGAGTATCCCTTCATGATTTTGATCCAACTATCAAATATTTCTTGGGAGCTAACAATCATATGGAAATCTCTAGATGCACTCTAATGTATGCCACAAATCTGTGTTAAAAAAAAGATCAAAATAGGGAGCATAGAACAAAAGAAAGAGCATCGCACTAATCTTCACAAAAAGATAAGGTAAGCTTATACGTAATTACTTTCATGGTACTCTTTGAGAGCTTGTATTAGAAAGCCCTTGTTGGGGTTATCTCTTAATTGTTGAAGTTGCTCAACATAAGGGGCATTCTTCATAACATTATGTGATTCCATATTTGTCATTGGTAAAAGCTCAATGCACATTTCTGCATGACAATCAACTAATATTCTAGCATTTCTCGTGGTGTATAAATGCTTGGTTGCTAGACAACGTGCAGTATTACTCTGAATATATATCTTTGCTGCATGAATTGAGTGAAGCCTTGATATAATCCAATAACTATAAGTGTCCAACTTATTAGCATCCACCTCATCATGATGCATGGGTCTCTTCTCATTGTTGTCTTGTACAAAAGGCATACAATGTTGTTGCTACTGGATTCATGGGATTCTTTATGAAAGACATGGTTAGCTTCTCTACATAATCCCAACACAGTGGCCTATAAGCATACAAAGGAGGTGCCTCATAGCACCTATCAAAACTAGAATAGGAAATTGTATTGTTGAACCAAATGGAAAGAATTTTTCAAACATGTAAAATCCTAATTCTTCCTTCTTACCCTTCTTCTTAACTATCTCAGGAAAATCGTTCTACTCCCTTGACCTCAAGAGAAATTATTGGCTTTGCAAGTGTAACTTCTAGCATGGAAGGTAAAGTGGCATCATTCTTAGTAGTGTTAACAACCATACTAACAACAAGAGCTTGTGATAAGGAACTTTGTTGAGGTGATTTTGACTTTGAGCTTGTGGGATTCGGTGAATTATTTTCTTCTTGAGGAGTAGGTGAAGATCTCAAGTCTACTTGTTTATCTTGGAGCTTCATTCTTTTGTTGGGGCGATCACTTTTTCTTGATAGGGAAAGTAGCTCACTATTTTGGATAGCTTGGAATGCTGATATAATGTCTTATGTGCCCTTTATCTCCTCAAATAAGGTCCATCCTATTGTTTTCAAAGAGTATTCTTCGTCCTCTTTAATACGGGAAAAGTAAAATGACAAAGGATCAAGTTTGTATACTACATTTTTCCCCTTGATCTTAACAAGATTACATGGTATTCTCTCTTTCCTAGCACACCCATCTGTTATCTTGTCTATGACACCATCTTGTTGAAAAAATACAATATTACTCTTTAAAGTAAATAAGAGAACATTGTCAGCCCTTTTTTCTTGATTGTCATAAACATCCACATACCATGGATACACAAAATCACCAGTAACTCCATCAATGGTTTGGGTCTCCTTTTTGGACGTGCTATCTTTCTTTGCCATGAGACTTGGCTCAATGGAAGTCTTGGCCAATTATCCTTGGCGGCATCATACATGTTGAAGATATAAGTATTGAAATATATCGAAAGGAAGATCCAAGCTATCCTTAAAACCAGTACATTGATAGCTTATAAATGGAAGGTAGTTCTAAGATTATTCGCAAGGGTCTGATGTTGCCACCTAGAAAACTCCTTGCTAAATAAAACCCATGGAAAGGCCATGTATTTTACTTGATTGTGTTGAACTTTTGAAAAGTGGCTTAAAATTCGATTAGATATGCATATAAGGGAGCAAGAAACCCTCTTCAAGACTAAGTGGTTTCTAGTTCCCACCATAACTAACCATTAGCCCATGGCATAACCATGTGTAAAGTGCTGCAAGTATCCATTCCTCACGCTTTTAAATGTTAACAATATACCTTGTCTTATAATTACTATGGAACTAAACCAAGGCCAAAACTTACTCATGCAACCTCTATGAAGCATGCTTAAGGGTGTTGTATAATAATTCTATCTATAAATCACTTTCCTCCCATATTAAAAGCTAGTCCTAGAAAATGGAACATTGTATGTGCAATATGTTTGTTATATCCTTCATTGCCCTGTATTAATCACGAACTTAAGATAGATAGTGTTATTGGTTGTTGGTATAAACATGATAATGTTATTAAATAACATATTTGAAAGCTAGTATATTATGGTGTTCCTATATGAGGTTGATATTTCTTATAATTCATTTATCAAAGAGTCTTCATGAAGTGGCTGAAGTGGCTTTAGCAAAATCAAGGGAAGCTCTATTGGGAAGGAGTCCTTTGCGATAAAAGTCCTTCACGTAGTCTCCAAAAACCACCTCCTTGTAGAGGGGTGGCTCATCCTCACTGACCAGACTAGACAAAGGGGCAATCTTGGTGTCTTCTCTGGGTCCAAGGAAAAAAGCTACTGACATCCTCGCCTTCTTTGAATTGGTTATCACTCTATGCTCAGTGCTCTTATACCTCCCATTGCTCAAAAGCTAGAATAGCACACACACAGTAGTGCATCAGTAAAGCCCTTTAGAAGAACAACACATAACTTCTGATGGCCACATTGGGGATGTTATAGGTCGATGTACGTGTCGTGACAACCTCAAACAACAAACGTTAACTTATATTCAGCTTTAGCTCTCGATGTATACCTGGATTTGATCTCCGAGATTTATCACAAAAGTATTAAGGAGTGGCTTTACTTCAATCCAAGAATCCCCCTTTTTGATCTGTAGCCCTGGCACTTCATCTTGCAGCAGAACTGTTAGGGAGTGCATGTCAGAGTGCCCAGATATGCCAAATGTTAGGCTGGGATCAGGACACGGAGGATAGCAGTTCACAGCCATTACCAGCCTTGGTATATTTGGCAAGGAAGCCTTTAAATACTCTGCGCTAAGACCCAAGCTCTCAAAAATGACTTTGTACAACTGATTTGCAAGTTTCTCTACGCTTGTGCGATAGTGAATGAAGGCTTGCCTGTGTAGGAGGCAAGCAACAGTTTTAGCATCAATATCGAGCAAGGTTTGATCAACAGTAGCTCAGCCATATGGGGCATCAAATGCATTTAATGCATGCGGCGGGAGCTGTGAAGCGGCGGTACTTGACGAAGTTATGGCTACAATCAATCATAAATTAGATGCTCAAGTTATGGCAGGTTTGAAATGACCAGGTAAGACATCAAGATGACAACGAAATCCGTACGTAAGAGGGTTGCTGTGCACATGATTTTGAGATACCTGCAAGTTTCAGGAGCTATCTCGAAGCCACTGCATGACTTTTCTGGGAGGTCGCGGACATACAGAACATCTCTCCAGTTTCTGACTTTCTCAACAGAAGGATTGAAGCTGGTGGCATAGGCTACCGGGGCCTCGAACTCCTGACTGCGATACTTGTTGCGGACAGCTGCAGGTTGCTGGAAGAAATCATGGCAGGCCTTCTTCATGCCATCGACAACATCCTCTGGGACACCATGGTTGATAACCTGCGAATCAGATGCGACAATTGTAATTAACATGAGCACCATATTACATGCGTGCCTCCGTCTTTTGCAGAGAGGAGGCAGCTGATCATCCGTATGCATTGAAGCGAAACTTGATTGAAAACAGAGGAGTAAAATTGAGAATATTCATGATGAAGGTCTATACCTGGAAGAAGCCCCATTCTTGGCAGGCGGAGGCGATGGATCGGAGGAGGAGGGGTCTGTGGTAGGGAGAATGAAGGTGGGCGAGGTCGATGATGGGGATATTATCATTATCATCGTTACAATTGTGATCAGAAGCTGCAAGAGGTTGGGGTCTGTCGTGGGGCGGTCGGATGAAGGGGAGGGGCACCTCCTCGATTCCGCCGTCGACGATTTCTTTGATCCCGAAGGAAAGGCCAGCAACAGCTGGGGCACTCATATCTGATCTCTCTCTCTATCTCTCTCCTTCCTTATGAAAGAGAGAGAGAGAGAGAGAGAGAGAGAGAGAGAGAAACTTTGCCAACTCTGATGAGACCCGCCAACAAAGAGCCAAAAGATTTCCATCCTTTTTAAAAAAAATATAAAACAGAAAGTTGTATTATGAAGGGGGAAATATATAGGTGGATAGTGTAGCGGTAGATACTCCCAAAGGGAGAAGCTTAAATTGTTACACGAGTAAACCAATTACTTGGTTGGGTAGGAGTTGAAGGCCAATTGACTTGGCAACTGGGTGTAAAGTGACTGTGTATGAACTCAAAACATAACTGCTGCCACAGAAGGGCTAAAAAACTAGGGGCCCGAGAATGGGACTGGGCGAGTGTTTAGGATGGCTTCTTTCAAATAGAGGAGGATCTCAGCAGCTTCCCGTTCTTTGGTCTGCAATGTCTCCTTCCTCTCGTTTTTCTCCATTGGATTATTCCTTTGCATTGCCCACTTTGCTTCGTTGCTCCAGATAATCGTCTTCATGTCGGCCACCTGCCACCAAACTAAGAAGGTGAATAAGGGCTTTGGTTTGGAGTTCTTATCTTTAAACACCCAATCATTCTTAGAGATCCAAATAGCCCATAGGTAAGCATATCTTATTACAGTCCAGATTATTGGGGGGATACGATTTGCTTCTCCAAGAAGAATTTATTTCCATGAAAACGCTGGAGGGTGAAGGGGAAAGAGTAACTGTTGGGGGTAAAGGCACCTCTGCCGTGCCGCCCCGTGTATTACTACACTGACAGTACCCGCCACTGCACACTGCAGGTGGCGGGCGCACGTCACGTCACTTTATTCTTTATTCTTTTAGTGACAGTTTGAATAAAGGAAGGCCCGGTCACACATTGTGACTGTTGGAGTTCCCATTTCTTGTCTCTCTCTTTCTTGCTCTTGCTCTCCCGCCATAGCTCGCGTGCAAGCTTCGATCCTTCTCACCTTTCAACTGGTATCAGAGCTTGGCATTCTCTTGCTCGAGCTCGACTCGGTGCTTCCCGACCTTCTCATCGACTCGCTTCACGCATTGGGTCTCCATCCCGGCAGCCATATCCGATCTCCCCGAGCTCCCGTCACTCCCCGGCTTCCCGAGCACCTTCCCAGCCTATTGAGGCACCTTCAAGGCATTGATACTGAGGTATTTGATCATTCTTTCAGGGTTTTATTTTAGTCTACAGGTTGCAAATAGCAAGGGCAGCCATGGCTTCAAACCCTTAAAGCTTATTCCCCTCATATTGTGCCTTACACCTATCAAGGCTCAAAGAGGCTTGTCATAGGCCTTTGATAGGCCCTTCTTGAGCCCCCCATTACCCCCTTTTCAGCCCATGTGGAGCAGCAGCAAGTTCAGCACCAACAGGGCAGCTTGCATCATTTTTTTTCAGGCTATGAGCACTCATCTACTTCAGCTCCACACTTGGCCATTGCTTCTTGCTCTCTACCTTGATCAAGAGGGCTATAGACTTCATGTTTGATGTCATTTAAGCTTTGGGCATTGGTCTTGATCATTCGGGGCTGATCTCTTCAGATTTGGGACTATCATAAACTGTCATAACAGGCTGAAAACAGGGCAGCACCATTGGCATTAGCATTTGTTGCTTATACTCCATTCTGGTTGTGCTATTTGATGCCCCGTATGCGGTCTACATGATGCCTAGTGCCTTGGGAATGTATGCACATGATTATGCCATGATTTTGGCCTGAAATATTGGCTGATTTGGGACTATTATTTACTGTTATACAGTGCTGAAAACAGGGCAGCCACACTTGGCATTGGCATTTGATGCTTATACTCTACTCCGGTTACCTTATTTGATGCCCGTATGCGGTTTACTTCCTACCCGGATGTATTGGGGATGTATGCATTTGGTTTGACCATGATTTTGGCTTGAATTCGGGGCTGAAATCTACTGTTTAGAACAGTAAATACATGCTGGAATAACAGTGGGCTGAAGGTACTTTACATGCTTTGGCACTTACCTACTGATACCGGATATATGCTTTGAGCTTTGGCATGATGTCTCTGACATTTGGGGACGACTTGGAGCATATGTATGAGATTATGGGATGCTTTTGAGTTTCGCATTAGCTCCGTCTTCACTGGCATTTGGACCAACTTGGCATGCTCGTGGACCGCCTATGCCTCATGTCTCTGCTTGACAGTTAGGCTTTTGCATTACATGCTTTGGTTCGTGACATATGCTATTTGGTTCGTGTATGCCATACCGACATTTGGAGCTTAGATTTGGATGTATTTGAGCATTCCCGGCTTACTTGATCACTGATCTTGGTTGCTATTTGGATGTCATTGAGTTGACCGAGAGCTTATTTGGGCTTATGTATTCCTTCATGGTTAATACGACCGGTGCTTCATGTATGTCATGCTCTCTTGGATGCGCTTGATGCATTGACAGGGTCACTTATCACTGGTGCTTTCTCTTGGGTTGTTTGAGCTTCTGAGCTCGCTTTGTACGCCTTTTGTGCCAGTGGGAGGATTTTACATGCTTGCTTGACCTTTGACAGTTGCATGCTATTGGAGCACTTACATGTATTTGGAGTAGTTTATGTCTTGAGCAGCTACATACGCATTGATACTTTGGGATCATACTCCGATCTTTATGGATATGCATTGATGTACTCTTGGTTCACAGGATGCTTATGAGCTGAGTCTCATATTTGGATCTTTCTCTTTGAGCAGACACCTATTTGTGTCAGGTTTTGGCAGTTACAGGAACACTTTGCCTAGAGTGTCTGGGGGTGTGCCTTTCACTGACAGATGTTATTTTGACATGCTTCAGTGTTGAGCTCGTGTTCTTTTCACTGTCATTGGCCTTGCTTATGTCCGTTTCATGCCGTCTTTGGACCTAGCATTGTTTGCTTGACATTGGATCCTATTTTGGGACAGTTTGCTCTCTAGACTGCATACCTACAATTTATTACAGCAAGCAGTTATTGGTGGACTGAGGTGTAGTTTTCATGCTGAAATATCCTGATTTGGTGTACCGCACCTAGTACTAAGTGGGCAGCAACTTTTGGCACACTTTGCTCGCCCTTTGGACCCCGTTTTGGTCATTTTTGGGCAGTTTATGCAGTAAAACAGCAAGCAGTTTTGGACTGTTTGGGCATTTCCAGCCTGCATAATGGCATCATCTTCGCATGATAGTGCCATCTTTAACATTACAAAGTTGGATGGTACCAACTACTCTTACTGGAAGAGTCAAATATGGCAGGTTTTGGTGCAGAAATCTCAGATTAAGCCACTTCGGTTGAGTGGGGAGCAGCCTGAAACTATGGACATTGACGACTGGCTTGAACTTGATGAGCTATGCAAGTCCACGATTGTATTGTCTCTCACTGAACAGGTACATTATAATGTATTTGAGGAAGCACAGAGTGCATGGGATCTATGGAATAAGATCAAGAATCTTTATGATAAGAAAAGTCCGGCGAGTCAGATGTACTGGTTGAAGCAGCTTATGGATCTGCGCATGAAGGATAATGCGACTATGTCTGCTCACTTGAGCCAGTTCCATGCTATACTGAAGAACCTGACTTCGCAGGATATCACCTTTGGAGAGGAAGTAACTCCTCTTTTCTTGCTTGGGACTCTGAATGAGTCATGGGATGTATTCCGCACTGCTCTTTGTGCCTCTAGTGCTACTCTAAAATTGGCAAATGTTGAGAGTGCTCTTCTTCAGGAAGAGGTGAATAGCAAAAACTTGGATGCCTCTCGTGGTAGTCATGCTTTGACAGTTAGAGGCAGGAATGACAGGTATGACCGTGGTAATGGCCGAGGCCGTGACTCGCAGAAGGGTCGGTCTAAATCTCGTGGCAAGTCGTGTTGTAAGTCGCGTGGGCGCAATTGAAATGTCACTTGTCATCATTGTGGGAAAAAGGGCCATATTAGACCACAGTGTCATGAGTTGCGCACTGAGAAGCGCAAGGATAAGGGGAAAGATAAAGTGCAGGAGAAGTCCTCTGATCGCAGCATTGTACCTGCGAAGTCTAGTGTCAAGATTGAGGAAATTAATGTCATGCAGACTGAGGAGTCCGATGGTGGTGATGAGTTTATACTTGCAGCTAGTTCTTCTGATGCTTCACACTTGACTGAGACATCTAGTATGTATGCACAGTGCTGGTTATTGGATTCAGGAGCATCCTTCCATGTGACGCCTTACCGTGAGTGGTTCCACTCTTACCGCACTATATCTGGTTCAGTCAAACTTGGAGACGACAGGTCTCTTGACATTGTGGACATGGGTGATATTCAGTTGCAGTTTTACGCGCAGTCTTATGTCAGCAGGACAGTTGGATGATGCAGGGTTTCATGTCTGTTTTGGGGATTCTGCCTGGAAGATTACCAAAGGCAGACTTGTGCTTGCTAGAGGCGCCAAGGCTGGCAGCCTCTATCCTCTTGTTGTATCTGGGTCTTCTGTAGACCATGTTTTGGCAGTGGGCTCTATCCCACATGTATCACTTTGGCATGCCCGTTTGGGGCATATGTCTTTGAAAGGAATGAAAATGTTATCTGGTTTGCAATATCTTCCGCCTTGGACTATGCATGTTTTGACTCGTGTGATCATTGTCTTTATGGTAAGCAGAATAGGTCTACGCATAAGAAATCGGGTAGGCCACGGATGAGTGAGCCCTTGGCATTGGTGCATTCCGATGTTTGTGGACCTATGCCTTGCATGTCTATGGGTGGTGCGAAGTACTTCGTTACCTTCATTGATGATTTTTCTAGGAAAGTGTGGGCTTATCCCATAAAGCAAAAGTCCGATGTCTTGGCAGTCTTTCAGCGTTGGCTTGCTCTTGTTGAGAACCACACTGGGTATAGGCTGAAATGCCTTAGGACTGACAATGGGGGAGAATATGTCTCACGTGCTTTTGAGCAGTTTTGTGATGACAGGGGTATTAAGCGTCAGTTGACCGCCCCTTACACCCCACCCTAGAATGGTTTGGCTGAGCGCATGAATAGGACTATTCAGGAGCGTGTGCGCTCTATGCTTAGCCATGCAGGCCTACCCCAGAGTTTTTGGGCTGAGGCAGTTAGTATGGCAGTGCATGTCATAAACCGATCGCCTTCCAGTGGATTGGATTTCCAGGTTGCAGAGGAAGTTTGGGCTGGTAAGCCACCCTCTTATGCGCATCTCCGTGTCTTTGGATGTGAGGCATTCTGCCATGTGCCCAAGGACAAGAGGAGTAAATTGGATCCAAAGAGCATTAAATGCATATTCCTTGGCTATGGTGAGTCAGGAGAGATGGGCTATCGCCTATGGGATCCGCAGGCGCGGAAAATAGTACGCAGCCATGATGTCGTCTTCCATGAAGACAAGATGCACAGGCAGCCTGAGAAGGTGGTTGAGATCCGCAGAGTGATCTTTCAGGAGGAGCCTAGAGCTCCAGCACAGCCAGTAGTACAGCCTGCAGTAGTTCCTCCACAGGGCCAGGGTGTTGGACAGGCAGTTAGACAGGCAGTAGAGCCTGCGGTGAGACAATCTGCTAGAGACAGACGTCCACCTAACAGATTTCAGCCCTCTATGCATTATGTTTTGGTTACAGATGCAGGAGAGCCTTTCACTTATGATGAGGCTATGTGCAGGGGTGACAGTCACTCCTGGGAGAGGGCTATGCAGTCTGAGATAGACTCCCTGCATAAGAATGAGACTTGGGATTTGGTTGCCTTGCCTAAGGGCAAGAAGGCTTTGGGGTGTACAAGCTGAAAAGTACCCCTGGACACCCCAAGCCGGCATACAAGGCTAGATTGGTAGCAAAGGGTTTTAAGCAAGAACATGGTGTGGACTTTGATGAGGTCTCCTCTCCTGTGGTTAAGATGACCACCCTGCGCTTAGTCTTGGCTTTGGTTGCATAGCTTGACTTAGATCTATATCAGATGGATGTCAAGACGGCTTTTCTACATGGGGACTTGCATGATGAGATCTATATGGATCAGCCTAAGGGCTTTGCAGAACCTAGCAGGGAGCACCTAGTGTGGAAGTTGAAAAAGAGCTTGTATGGATTGAAGCAGGCACCTAGGGAATGGTATCATAAGTTTGATGCCTTTATGCAGTCACAGGGCTACAGCAGGAGTGCTATGGATCCGTGTCTTTACACGAAGAAAGCCCGTGATGGCAGTTTGCTTATCTTGGTACTCTATGTTGATGATATGCTGATAGCAGGGAAAGCTCATGATGAGCTAGATGCTCTTAAATCTCAGCTGAAGAAGAGCTTTGAGATGAAGGATTTGGGACAGGCCTCACATATACTTGGGATGCGCATTAAGTGCGATAGGCATCAGGGGCTTTTGTATCTCTCACAGCGGGAGTACATTCATAAAGTCCTTGAGCGCTTCCGCATGCAGGACGTAAAGCCTATTGGCTATCCATTACCTTCTTATGTGAAGGTATCATAGGCCGATTGTCCGCAGATAGATGAGCAGAGGGCCGAGATGGCCAAGATCCCTTATGCTTCAGCCGTGGGCAGTTTGATGTATGCCATGATAGCCACTCGTCCAGATATTGCGCATGCAGTTGGTGTTGTGGCACGCTATATGGCTACACCTGGCCAGACATTGGGATGTTGTGAAGGGTATCGTGAGGTACCTGAAGGGCACAACAGATATGTGTATTTGCTATGGCAGCTAGGATACAGGGGTCGTGGGGTACACTGACTCCGATTATGTAGGACATGCAGATAGTAGGAAGTCCACTTCTGGCTATGTATTCACCTATGCTGGAGGGGCTGTCTCTTGGATGTCCAGGGTTCAGAAGTGTACGGCTTTGTCTACCACTGAGGCCGAGTATGTTGCAGCCCCCACTGAGGCTTGCAAGGAGGCCATATGGTTAGGCCGTCTAGTTGCTGACCTTGGGATTGATGCTACACCTACACTGCATTCGGATTCTATGAGTGACATTCAGTTGGCTAAGAATACAGTCTTCCATGCGAAGACGAAACACATTGAGGTGAGGTATCACTTCATACGTGGTGTCGTGGAGGATAGGTCTGTTGACCTTGTCAAGATCTCCACTGACAAGAATCCTGCAGATCTGCTCACGAAGAGCCTCACTACTGAGCGCTTTGCCTTCCTCAGGAGGTTGATGGGCATTGGATGAGATGTCGCCTTTTCTCATCCCTTGTACCTATGTACATTTGTACCGTCTTTTCTTTTTCTTTTCTCTCTCACTAGGGCAGATTCGCCTTTAAGTGGGAGGTTGTTGGGGGTAAAGGCGCCTCCGCCGTGCCGTCCCGTGTATTACTACACTGACAGTACCCGCCACTGCACACTGCAGGTGGCGGGCGCCTGTCACGTCACTTTATTCTTTATTCTTTTAGTGACAGTTTGAATAAAGGAAGGCCCAGTCACACATTGTGACTGTTGGAGTTCCCATTTCTTGTCTCTCTCTTTCTTGCTCTTGCTCTCCCGCCATAGCTCGCGTGCAAGCTTCGATCCTTCTCACCTTTCAGTAACATGTGTAACTCTTTCAAGCATTCTTGGTTTGTTGGACATGAGATAAAAAAGTGTGGGATGGATTCTATCTCGTTACCACATTTGAGGCAAAGTCCATTCCCTTTACCTATCCTTGCTGCTTTTTTGTTAGTCCACACAGCATGGTGTAGAATAGTCCATAGAAGGATTGATTGTTTGGGGGGAATGGAGACCACCCACACTTGCTCAAGCCTGTAATGCCATTGGGTTTTTGACCAATGTATATTCCACCTTTTGTTAAGCTTACCAACTAGGTTGGTGCCTAAAAGTCAAAGGGGGCGGCAAGGGGAGCAAATGCAGTCTTCCTTTCCAAAGGATGTCTTCCACCTTAACCTGCATGTTACTAAAAAACCAACCACCATTAGCAAAAATCCAAACATTAATTCTGTTCATGACTATTTCCAGATCTTGGTTACTAAGAAGAAATTCCAAATTTATGTCATGTGGAGTTTTCCACGTCTTGTTTGTGACATCCCATAGGTTGAGCCAGACCTGAATGCCTTTCTTTTGAAGCTTACTAGCTGCTTTGACTAAATCTTCCATGATTGGGGTCACTATTAGGCTAAACCATATTGAGTCTTTACGGGCCCAAGCATTGATTCTTTTCCTTTTAAGTTCGAAGGAGAACTCAGCCTTGTATTGTAGACAAGAAGCCCACATGGAGCGAAAGAGTTGGGAGGGTTTTCTGATTTGGAAGCATGTTGAGCTGAAGAGTATGTTGTAGATTGGCATATTGTGGAATGTAGACCCCTTGTAGCTAACTCCTCTCTGTAAGTTATGCATAAGAAGTATGGACCAGTCTCTAGGACATAAAAATTTGCAAGATACAAGCGTGGATCGGCCTTCTCCCTCTCTCTCTCTCCTTTGAAAAGTGGTGGAGCTCCACCCACAAAAGGCGGGTTACCTAGCATCAAACTGACCGTTGGGGGCAGTTTTGGCACCAACAATGTCATTACTTACGCATGAGGAACACATGGAGACTGCACATCTCTCCTCAGCCACCTTCCTAGGGGAAAGATCCTTGGCGTCGGGGAAGGTCTTCATGCCGCTTCAGGCGCTCATGCAACCAGTCTTGTCATCCCTCAAGGGTTACCCCCCCATCCTCCTCAACTTGCAAGAGCCCTGCTGCATCATGGATGAAATCCCCCCCCTCCTGAATAAGTTTTGCCCCCTCCCCTAGTCCCAATCGGCACGCTCGCGATGTTAGATTCATCTTTCATTACTAAGGCAGTGGTTCCCCCCATCTCTCTAGTGATTTCCATGGCAGTATGTCCCAAACTGGCCCGAGGCTTGCTGTTATCATGGCAGAGGTATATAGAAACGCAGAAGGTAGCAGCTCACAAGTCTCTCTACCACAGACGCAATCTTTACAACATGCCGCAGAAGGGGGAGGCGCTCAGCAAGAAGTCTCGGCTCGTCGGCACTGGTGTAGGCAAGAGTCCCCCAAAAATCTCTCCAAGCCAGAGGAAGTGGAATGCCGCCGCACTGTGGGAAGCTCTAGCAAATAGCCTGAGGGCCAATCCAGATCTCCTTCCACGACCCTGGTGGCCGATGCCCCCCCAAAACACTCCCCAACAAACGCAAAAGAAGACTCGAGTCCAAAAGGTACATTCTCGGTTTGTATCTCAGAGCTTAGTCTCACTCATTGGATCAATGAATATCAAACCAAGGTGATTTATGGTCTCTGTCATGGCCCACACCATCCTATAAAAATCCTTAGGGCATGGATGAGGGATCATTGGCAGCCCCTTGGCATTAGAGCTATTCAGGCTAGATACTTACCGCAACAGATGGTCATTCATGTCATGTCCTTTGGCCAATGGATGCTCAAGAATTCCCCATTGTTCCTATTCAGGTGGTGGGATGAATCATTTGACCCACTGGGGCCTACACCTACCAAAGTCCCCGTGTGGGTAGAATTCCCCAACCTTCCTGACTATCTTTATCCTTTTCTTCAGACAATAGCCTCCCCCATAGGCAAAATTCTAGGGCAATGGCCCTATTCGGACATCAACCCAAGATGGCACCCTCATGTACTGATAGAAGTGGACCTTAGTCAAAAACTACATAGCTTCGTTATTACACAAAGCGATAGCAGAGCGCTTATTAGGAAGCAAGAAATCACCTATAAGAACTTACCCAACTCCTGCTTCAAGTGCCACAAACAAGGGCACTTCATCAGGGACTGCCCTGAGTGGGCAAAAGAAGAGTTCAATAAGATCCCAAAGCTAGAACCTAAAATCGTCCCTAAGTCAAGGGGCAATAAAGATACAATTTGCAACTTCCAGAGCATGCAAAATAAGAGACCAAAACGCCCCAAAGCTAAGAGCAAAGTTAAGAACTCATCCGTCTCCAACTCACATAATAGGTTTTCCCCTCTACTAATGAATATGGATGACTCGAGAACCATGGGGTACACTAATAGTACAATCAACCCCATTAGCTCTGAATCGATAGATTCTGACGGTGATGATTTCATCGATGGTAGCCAGTTCTTCAAAGAGACTATTGATTGTGACCCTGAGGAAAGCCCAAACATTAATCCCCCTCTTCAGGACGCTCAAACCAAGGAAAAGGATTGCAATGAGGATGAGGAAGAGAGTCTCGCCCCCTCCAACCTAGTGGGAGGAATGCATGTGTCCCTTACCCAAACCAAGGATAGTCTTGAAGCACTTCAAGAGCTCCCATGTGGTCAAGGGGGCCCCATTTCAATGGAGACTTCCAATTTTAGTAGTAGTAAACGGAGGCACTCAAAAGTAGGAGCTGGGGGCCAAGTAGCCCTGTCAATACTCACACTAACGATAAAGAGAGAAAACCAAACAAATTTGGTAAGAAATGAATAAACTAAAGATTATTTCCTATAATTGCAAAGGACTTTTAGAAAAGTCTAGAGCGACAGTGATCCACAATTGGCTTTAGCATAATGCCATTAATTCAGATTGTATATGCCTCTAGGAAGTTAAAGCTTCTTGAGAAAGATTGAGTCATAACCTTCGTACCATAAGTAAATATTATACATGGCACTCATCCACGTACAAAGGTGGGGTAGGAGGGGTTGTTATTGGAGTGGACCCCAAACTACAGCCATTCATACATGACTTTCTCTAGGATCCTGGTGGATGTTGGGTGGGGTTAAGACTCAAGTCTATAGAAGAGTTCGTGATCATCTTTGTTAATTCATGGAGAGCTAAGAGGGATAAACCAATAATTTGGGATTCTATTAAACTATTTGACTACCCTATTATCCTTGTAGGTGACTTCAATTTTGTAGAAACTCTTGATGATTGCTATGAAAGCAAGGGCACCATTATATCGAGCAAGGAGAGAGAAGCTTGGCTAAACCTCAAAGGGTTCTAAAGCCTTATTAAACCCAGTCCAAAAAAGGGATTCACTTGGTGTAATAACCAATGGGGTCCTCTTCTCAAGAAGGCCAGGTTTGATAGGTATTATATTACAATCAGCCTGATTGCCACTTTCATCGATTCAAGATCTAAGATTTGGCACAACATCTCCCTTTCGGACCACAAACAGATGCAACTCTCACTCTCCACGGTGAGCTAGGCCGTTCGGGTGGGTTGGTTTCATGCAGACCAATCCTTATTCCGGATGGAGTTTGTCCATAAAACCTTGGAAACAATTTGGAATTCAAAGTTCTCTCTCCCATTGGCTCCAGCTAAGGCCTGGGAGTCAGTAGTTAGGGACACACAAATATTCCTAAAGGAAGCCAAACTACAGTTGTCAATCTGAGAAGACAAAAAAGGAACTTGATTTACCAAGAATTAATCACTCTAGAAAAGGTAGTGGACATAGGCCAGGCAGAAGCACAAGAGAACCTACTAGAAGCCAAAAGGCTTCTTAGGCAAGAGGAGCTCACTGAAGATGAGTCCCTCCAGGTTTACTTTCGAGGCTGGTGGGCAGGTAAGGTAGATTGACCTACTAAAGAACAATTCAAATTACTCAAACTAAAGAAGGAGAGATATGCCATCCCTCTTCTCAAAAAGGAGGATGGGTCCATTTCTACCTCGCCAGAAGACAACCTCGTAATCACCTACTCCTATTTTAAGAATATATTCAGCCAACCCTCCCAATATCACCCGACTAAGATAGCTGCACAGGCTGAAATAGCTAGGTGTCGACGCCCATTAGTTCCAAAGGACACAGCTAGTCTACTTGAAGTAGACATTAAGGAGCTAGAACGCAACGACACTGTTGACTCTCTAGCAAGAGAGAAAACCCCAGGGCTTGATGGCCTCCCCAATGGGTTCTATCAAGAATTCAAGGGCTTCCTACTCTCCCTTGTAAACGCCTCGAACAACGTAGTATGTTAAACAATTATGATATTCGCTTGTTTTCGAGATTTAATATAAAAGAGAATGAACACTTAAAGCTGAAAATGAAAATTACTCACAAAATTACAGTCATGAAAATGTAAAAGTAATGGAGACAAGATTGAGGGTTGAAGATGGGCAACCTCCCCCCCCCCCCCCCCCCCCCCGAAGGAATGTATTTTTGCTCAACCCAAGTCCCTTAGGGAAGAGCTCAGTTACAATCAACCTGAGAGTGAGAAGAAGTAATTCTCACTCTCACAAGGTCATGCAAAGATGTACAAACACACACGCATTATCTATTATGCAATGATAAGAACTGATTTCTTTACAGTATGAGAGAAGAAAAAGGGGAAATCAGCCTTCTCCATCGTTGAACAGTAGTACATGGATAGGGCTTGCTTCTTGTTGCTAAAATGGAAGAAAGAGCTGAAAAGGAGGTGCTGTAATGAATTTATAGGCTTGTTGTCCTGTAAAACAGCCGTGATAAAAGAGGGAATATGGAGGAATTTGATAATGGAGAAGTGGGAGATGATGATGGGGATGGATGGGGCCTGTTTCTGGCTATTTGTGGGTGCTGTACATGAGTTTACAGCAAAGAAAAATGATGCTGAATGAAGAAAAACGAGCTCTTATTTATAGGAGAGGGAAGAGCTAGTACAAAAGGGGAAAGTGGAGTAGCACAAGACAAGTGTCCAGCCACATGTCATGAGATGTGACAAGTGGTGGGACACTTGGAAACTTGTGTGACAAGTGTCTTGACACTTGTCTCTTCTCTATGGCCTTCCTTTTTGGGTTGAATCGTGTCAAGAATAGAAACAACCAAATTTACTAAGCACAGTTAGAGTACAGAACTTACTATTTTTAGAATGACATCCCTATTTTTTAGGACTAGCATTTTTAGGCTAATTCGAGGCTCCTAAAATTTAGGGACCTCCTAAAATTTAGGGATCTCCTAAAATTTAGGGACCCCCCAATATGGGTGTCATATGAAAGCTTTTTCCGTGTACATCGCATAAATGGTATCCGAATCTTCATGTGACTTTCCTATGCAAAGAAATGTGCATTTCAAGCTTTCAGCCCACACATGCACATTATACAAGCATTTCATGATCATGCCATCTTGTTGATTGTAACTATCTGTTCTGGTGGATCTAGCCCACACTTCAAGGCATCAATCCTTTCTGTGTGCGAGTCTAACCCTGATATGTGTGAGTTCTAGTCACAGGTGTCCAATCAGGCCATATAGGTGGAAGTGTGAACTATCTTTTCTCTAACCCACCACGTGGGTCCACCATAACTTGTGACCACTCATCAGTGGTGGCCAGCTCCAATGCACTTTTCTTTATATCTAATTATTGCAAAGGAAATAAATTTAATAAATCATTATATAGACAAATTAATGAAAAATGATACAAATTCTGTTTCTATAGAGTTGTAACAGCCCTCTGGCTTTTATTCAGCTGTCCTCAGCTAAAAAGCTTCTTGATATGGCTGAAGAATATTTGGGTAATCCTTCATGAATTTTTCATCTACCCACTGTGCATCTGTTGTGGGTAGATTCTTGAATTTTAGTAAGAATTTTCGTGTCACAAGGCCACTTCTCGTGGTTCGATCCTTGAGAAACAAAATCTTTTCAGGTTCCAAGAGTTGCTCTGTTTCTTCAACTTCTGGGGGATCTTCAGTAATGGGTTCCTTTGGTTCTGGTCCTATGTAAGGTTTTAGCAAACTTACATGAAAAGCATTGTGTATTTTCCAATGAGTAGGAAGATCAAGTTGATAAGAAACTTCATTTATTTTCTCAATCACTTTAAAGGGTCCAAAGTATCTACTGGAGAGCTTTGGAAAAGATGAATTTTGACCAGAACCTTGTTTGAGCCTGCTTTTATCAAACTTTAGCAAGACATATTGGCCTTTTTCAAAAGCCAAAGGTCTTCTTCGTTTATCTGCTTGCTTCTTTTGTCGCTCTTGGGAAACTTTGATAGTGGCTCGAACTTGATCCATTGCGGTTTTTAAATCTGAAGTAGCAAACTCATCAGCAGCAAAAATCTTATCTTTAGTGCGAATAATTAGAGGAGGAATCACTTTACCCTGTACTATTTCATTTGGAGCTTTCCCTGTGGATGAGTGCACTATATTGTTGTAAGCAAACTCCAATAATGGAAGATATTTCTCCCATTGTGATTTATGTTCACTAACATAAGCTTTCAACATATCCAAAAGAGTGAGATTCATCACCTCTGTTTGGCCGTCAATTTGAGGATGAAAAGCTGAGGAGAACTTTAAAGTGGTTTCCAAATTCTCAAATAAAGCACGCCAAAAGTTACTTGTGAATTTGGAGTCTCTATCTGAAATGATCTCAGAAGGCATACCATGTAATCTGAAGATATGTTGAATGAAAAGTCTTGCAGCTTGTGCGGATTTCAATGTTTTATGACATGGAATAAAATGTGATTGTTTGTTGAATCTATCAATTATGACCCAAATCATATCATGACCTTGAGGTGTTCTTGGAATACCTGAGATGATGTCCATTGTGATAGATTCCCATGGATCTTTGGGCATTGGAAGAGGTTGCAACAATCCTGGAATCTTCTGCCTATCACATTTGGATTTTTGGCATACCAGACAAGCCTCAATGAAGTTATGTATATCTCTTCGTAATGTTGACCAATAAAAGTAGCGCTCAATTGCACTTAGAGTGGTTGCCCTCCCTCTATGCCCTGCAATAAGGGGGTTCATGACTTTCTTTAAGCACCTTTTGTCGAACAAGAAGAGTGACACAAAGGCGATTGTTCATGAGAAGGTAACCGCCTTTGATGGAATAATCTGGATGAGAACCTCCTTGTTGTAAATTTGACCAAATTGCTGCAAAATTAGTATCTTCATCATAATTATTCTTCATCGTTTGAAAATCTTCATGATGAGCCATTGTAATAGTTGCAATGCGAGGCACTCTAGAAAGTGCATCAACAACTACATTTTGTTTCCCTGGAGTGTACATAATTTGAAAATGAAACATAGACAAGAAATTTTTCCATCTTGCATGTTTCTCCTGCAAATGCTTTTGAGTCTTGAAATACTTCAAGCTTTGATGATCAGTTTTAATAAGGAATTCATAGCCTAAAAGATAATGTTTCCATATCTTTAAAGCATGAACCACCGCTAAGAGCTCCTTTTCATAAATGTCATACCTTTTCTCCACATCATTTAGACAGCGGCTTTCAAAGGCTACGGCATGGCATTCTTGATTTAGCACTGCACCAATACAATCACCGCAAGCATCTGCTTCCACCAAAAATTGGTTTTACCAGATCTGGAATGATAAGAACAGGTCCAGAATTAAGAGTTGTTTTCAGCCTTGTGAAGGCTGCCTTCTCTTTTTCCTTCCATTGGAACGATATCTTCTTCTTTGTAAGGTCATGAAGTGGAGAAGCCATATGTGCAAAATGCTTGATGAAGCGGCGGTAATAAGAGCATAAGCCAAGAAACGATCGCACCTCATGTACATCATGAAGATGACGCCATTCTTGGATTATCCTGATCTTTTCAGGATCCATCTGAATCCCTTCAGAAGAGATGACATGCCCAAGGTAATTTATTTTATGCATGAAAAATTCACTCTTTTTACCATTTACCAAGAGTTGATTTTGTTGAAGTAATTGTAGAACAATTTCCAAGTGTTGATGATGCTCCTCTTCATTCTTGCTAAAGACAAGAATATCATCAAAGAAAGTACCAACATATTGTTGATGCTCTCTAAAGATGTGCTCCATCATTTGATTAAAGGCGGCTGGTGCATTGGTTAATCCAAAAGGAACCACCAAGAATTCATAAAGACCGTATGAAGTGCGGAAAGCAGTTTTGTGTACATCTTGTGGTATTACCCTAATTTGATGATAACCACTCTTTAGATCAATGCGGCTGAAAACCTTTGAGCCTCCTAGATGATCCAAAATGTCGTCAATTCTCGGAATAGGAAACCGATTCTTCACAGTGATTTTGTTGAGGGCTCGATAATCAATGCACATCCTGAATGTGCCATCTTTCTTTTGAACAAGAAGAACCGATGAACAAAATGGTGAGCTACTTCGCCTAATTAGCCCACGGTTGAGTAGGTCTTTGACTTGCTTTCTGATTTCTTCTTGTTGAGGACGGCTCACACGGTATGGTGCTATATTAGGAGGAGAACTGCCCAGAATAATATCAATATGATGGTCTTCTGGCCTTTCTGGGGGAAGCTGATAAGGAAGATCTTCTGAAAAACAATCTTTATACTTTTCCAAGAGCTGAAGTCGCTCTTGGTTTTCAGCATTCATATTATCTTTTACATCAGTGACATAAAGCAGAAAACATTGAACACAATCCTTAATTGCTCTAGAGACTTGCATATGGCTTACCATAGGTATGGTGTCTCCAGAAACTCTAGCTTGGATCTCGTACTTCTTGCCTTTGTTGGTGAGTTCTACCTTCTTTTTCTGAGAGGAGATGGTTGAATCTACTCTATGATTCTAGGGCATGTCAAGAATCACATCGCAACCATCAAGGTCTCCAATACAGAAGGTATCTTCGTCACTGTAGCCTTGAATTTGAAACTTGAGCTTGCCAATGTAGGGTATCACAGTCTTCACTGTGTCACCTTCATCAGCATTTAAAGCTTGGCGAACTTCTGTCGGAGTGTCCATCTCTTCATTCTTTAATCCAAGCTCTTCAGCTAATTGCAAGGAAATGATATTTTCATTCGCCCCAAGATCTATCAAGAATAGTGCTTTCTTACCTTGCAACTGTCCCCAATATTTTAATAATTTGCGCATCTCTTGAGTGTGAGTTGTGTTTGCAACTACATCACTGATAGCATTGATTTTCACTGGCGACTTAGGCTTGTTGTCAGAAACCTTACTTTGTCCCTTGTTTGGACATTGCTTCGCTATGTGGCCTATTTGTCCACATTTAAAGCACTTCCCTTCTTTCATGAAGCATTGCTTTTCTTCTTCGGAAAGTTGCTTTGCTTGTGGATATAGATTGGAGCGAAATTGAGGAGTATTAGGAGGTGCATAGGGCTTCATCTTCTTTTGATTTGATGGCTGCTTTTGCCGCTGTTTTTGTCCTTCATTTGGGGCTGAATACTCCTCATAATCAGCTACTCTCTTCTTATCATTCTTTTGGAATGATTTGTTGCCATTGTGCTCCATTTCCCATGTCTCAGCATGGTCAATGAGTTTCGTGAGACTAGAACAATGATAATGATTAAGAGCAGTACGAAGTTTAAAATGCAAACCTCCTTGAAACTTCCTAAGCTTTTCCGAACTGTTGATCTTCTTAAAATGTTGGACCTTCAAAAGTAGCTCCCAAAATCTCTTGGTATAGTCACCAAGTGACTCATTTTTCATTTGCCAAAGCCGATCCCATTCCATTTTTACATCTCTTTTGAAATGAACAGGAAGAAATTGGCTTTGTATCATGCGAACAAAGGACCGCCATGATTTTGGGGAAGCATGATCATATTCCAACCCCGTCCACCAAGTATGGGCTAAGTCGGTTAAATGTAAAGCTGCAAACTTAATCTTTTCTTTTTCTTTATACTTGTCACGACCATACAAAATTTAAAATTGACGAATAAACTTCAGAAGAAGATCAGGATTTCGGGAACCATCATACATACTGAACTTGATCTTCTTTTCAAGTTGAGATAGTGACTTAGTCTTCTTCTTCTTCTTATGCCTTCGTCCATGCCCGGATCTTGAGGTTGAAGATGATGAAGTGCTTGATGGGGATGAAGATGGAGACGAGGGTGAAGAATGTCGACACCTTTGACGATGATGAGGTCTTCTACGAGAAGGGTGTGACTCTTCGTTACTAGAAGAGGGTCCATCAGAGTAGGTGCTAGATGACTTTGAAGAAGAGGATGAGCTTCGACGCGATGTCTTTCTTTGTCTTGAAGTAGAATGGGACGGCCTCTTAGAAGTAGTTGGACTTCTTGATCGGCTCCTTTCATTGGTATGGCTTTGTCTCCTTGAAGCAGATGGGCTTCTTTCCTTGAATTCTTTGGGATTCTCAACTTTTTCTAGTTTGAGAAGTTAGTCACGAATTTGCTGATTCTCCTCTCTAAGACTTTGAATGGCTTGGAGGATAGCACTCGACTGATCCATTGAGACTCTTAAGAAAAAAAATATGCTCAAGCACTCAATGCAAGGGCTGAAAACAAACAAACTTATAATTGTAAGCACTACCAGTGTTGGGGTGAGGACCGAGCCAAAGCTCTGATACCACTGTAAACGCCCCGAACAACGTAGTATGCTTAACAATTATGATATTCGCTTGTTTTCGAAATTTAATATAAAAGAGAATGAACACTTAAAGCTGAAAATGAAAATTACTCACAAAATTACAGCCATGAAAATGTCAAAGTAGTGGAGACAAGATTGAGGGTTGAAGATGGGCAACACCCCCCCCCCTCCCCCGAAGGAATGTATTTCTGCTCAACCCAGGTCCCTTAGGGAAGAGCTCAGTTACAATCAACCTGAGAGTGAGAAGAAGTAATTCTCACTCTCACAAGGTCATGCAAAGACGTACAAACACACATGCATTATCTATTATGCAATGATAAGAATTGATTTCTTTACAGTATGAGAGAAGAAAAAGGGGAAATCAGCCTTCTCCATCGTTGAACAATAGTACATGGATAAGGCTTGCTTCTTATTGCTAAAATGGAAGAAAGAGCTTGAAAAGGAGGTGCTGTAATGAATTTACAGGCTTGCTGTCCTGTAAAACAGCAGTGATAGAAGAGGGAATATGGAGGAATTTGATAATGGAGAAGTGGGGGATGATGATGGGGATGGATGGGGCTAGTTTCTAGCTATCTGTGGGTGTTGTACATGAGTTTACAGCAAAGAAAAATGATGCTGAATGAAGAAAACGAGCTCTTATTTATAGGAGAGGGAAGAGTTAGTACAAAAGGGGAAAGTGGAGTAGCACAACACAAGTGTCCAACCACATGTTATGAGATGTGACAAGTGGTGGGACACTTGGAAACTTGTGTGACAAGTGTCTTGACACTTGTCTCTTCTCTATGGCCTTCCTTTTTGGGTTGAATCGTGTCAAGAATAGAAACAACCAAATTTACTAAGCACAGTTAGAGTACAGAACTTACTATTTTTAGAATGACATCCCTATTTTTTAGGACTAGCATTTTTAGGCTAATTCGAGGCTCCTAAAATTTAGGGACCTCCTAAAATTTAGGGATCTCCTAAAATTTAGGGACCCCCCAATATGGGTGTCATATGAAAGCTTTTTCCGTGTACATCGCACAAATGGTATCGGAATCTTCATGTGACTTTCCTATGCAAAGAAATGTGCATTTCAAGCTTTCAGCCCACACATGCACATTACACAAGCATTTGATGATCATGCCATCTTGTTGATTGTAACTGTATGTTCTGGTGGATCTAGCCCACACTTCAAGGCATCAATCCTTTCTGTGTGCGAGTCTAACCCTGATATGCGTAAGTTCTAGTCACAGGCGCCCAATCGGGCCATATAGGCAGAAGTGTGAACTATCTTTTCTCTAACCCACCACGTGGGTCCATCATAACCTGTGACCACTCATCAGTGGCCAGCTCCAATGCACTTTTCTTTATATCTAATTAGTGCAAAGGAAATAAATTTAATAAATCATTATATAGACAAATTAATGAAAAAGGATACAAAATCTATTTCTATAGAGTTGTGATATCCCTGCTCTTAAGGGTGTGGAATGAATCCATATCCAATGGTTCCCTCCCAAGCTGCATCAACGAAGGGGTGGTCAGACTGATACAGAAGAAAGACTCCAAGGAGGACTTGGCCAACTGGAGGCCTATAACAGGCCCGTCCACAGCATACAAAATCTTTGCCAAAACACTGGCGCGCAGGCTTAGCTCCAACCTTAACCAATGGATTCGAAGGGAGCAAAAAGGCTTTATTGAAGGGCGATATATTCTTGATGCAATAATTGGGCTATGGGAGGGTATGGAGCACACTCAAAGAACTAACCAAGACATTGTCTTCCTTAAGATAGACTTTGACAAAGCTTACGATAGGATTGTGTGAGATTTTATCCTCCAGTCCCTACACAATATGGGACTAGGGAAGAGATTCATCAGGTACGTAAGTGTTCTATTTGACAACACCTCGGCAAGGATCTCCATAAATGGTACACTTACCAACCCCTACATCCTTAGAAGATCCATTAGATAGGGCTGTCCTCTCGTGCCTTTACTCTTTGCAATAGCCACAGATGCTCTGGGTTGGTTGCTTGAAAATCAACTCAACCTAGGCAATCTTCAGGGTATACATCTCCCTAACTCAACTAGGCAAATGCTCCTCAACCTTTTTGCCGATGAGACCAATGCAATTATTAAGAATGACGAGCGCCCTATAGCAGCCTTCTGGCAGTGCCTCAGCAAATTCTATCTTGCCTCAGGTTCCAAAATTAATCATGCCAAGATAGGCATTCAAACCAATCTAGCCCCCCCACCCCAGTGGCTGCTAGATGAAGGATGTCATGTCATCCAAGAAGGCAAAATTTTTAGGCTCCTAGGGATCCCGATGGGGTTTGGGGTTACCCTAAAACAAAGATGGCAGTGGATAATGGATAAACTTAGTGCCAAGCTAGATAGATGGACGGACTTTCAAAGCGGGGTGGCTATGAGAAAGTTTGTCCTTTAGCACTTACTAAATTTACTAAATTTGAAACTCATTCAGTGTATATGTTTTCAAGCTGTGTTTTGTTTTAGTTTGCTACTACAAACAACAAAATAGATAGATAGAGAGATAGAGTGTCATAGAGAGAGAGAGAGAGACGAGTTTTTAAATTTTATACTAGTTTTCAAATATATATATATATATATATATATATATATATATATATATATATATATATATATATATATATGAGATTTGTATATTTTTGTTAAAACTATGTAAATTAAATGTTATGTTCAATATAAAAAAATCAAAAGTACTTTTAAAATTTCAATGATGTTATATGATTTGGTAATTATATTTTAAATAAAATAATATTTAAATTTATATTTTTTATTTTTTTCATTTGTATTTGAATTTAAATGTTACTTCTAAAAATAAATATGGTGTGAAGGAGATCCAAGAAGAGAGAGAAGAGTGCAAGACATAATTGAAAGAGGAGATCATGCCATCTTGTTGATTGTAAGTGTCTGTTCTGGTGGATCTAGCCCACACTTCAAGGCATCAATCCTTTTTGTGTGCGAGTCTAACCCTGATATGCGTGAGTTCTAGTCACAGGTGCCCAATCGGGCCATATAGGCGGAAGTGTGAACTATCTTTTCTCTAACCCACCACGTGGGTCCACCATAACCTGTGACCACTCATCAGTGGCCAGCTCCAATGCACTTTTCTTTATATCTAATTAGTGCAAAGGAAATAAATTTAATAAATCATTATATAGACAAATTAATGAAAAAGGATACAAAATCTGTTTCTATAGAGTTGTGACATCCCTGCTCTTAAGGGTGTGGAATGAATCCATATCCAATGGTTCCCTCCCAAGCTGCATCAATGAAGGGGTGGTCAGATTGATACAGAAGAAAGACTCCAAGGAGGACTTGGCCAACTCGAGGCCTATAATAGGCCCGTCCATAGCATACAAAATCTTTGCCAAAACACTGGCGCGCAGGCTTAGCTCCAACCTTAACCAATGGATTCGAAGGGAGCAAAAAGGCTTTATTGAAGGGCGATATATTCTTGACGCAATAATTGGGCTATGGGAGGGTATGGAGCACACTGAAAGAACTAACCAAGACATTGTCTTCCTTAAGATAGACTTTGACAAAGCTTACGATAGGATTGTGTGAGATTTTATCCTCCAGTCCCTACACAATATGGGACTAGGGAAGAGATTCATCAGGTACGTAAGTGTTCTATTTGACAACATCTCGGCAAGGATCTCCATAAATGGTACACTTACGAACCCTTACATCCTTAGAAGATCCATTAGATAGGGCTGTCCTCTCGCGCCTTTACTCTTTGCAATAGCCACAGATGCTCTGGGTTGGTTGCTTGAAAATCAACTCAACCTAGGCAATCTTCAGGGTATACATCTCCCTAACTCAACTAGGCAAATGCTCCTCAACCTTTTTGCCGATGACACCAATGTAATCATTAAGAATGACGAGTGCTCTATAGCAGCCTTCTGGCAGTGCCTCAGCAAATTCTATATTGCCTCAGGTTCCAAAATTAATCATGCCAAGACAGGCATTCAAACCAGTCTAGCCCCCCCGCCCTAGTGGCTGCTAGATGAAGGATGTCATGTCATCTAAGAAGGCAAAATTTTTAGGCTCCTAGGGATCCCGATGGGGTTTGGGGTTACCCTAAAACAAAGATGGCAGTGGGTAATGGATAAACTTAGTGCCAAGCTAGATAGATGGACGGGCTTTCAAAGCGGGGTGGCTACGAGAAAGTTTGTCCTTTAGCACTTACTAAATTTACTAGATTTGAAACTCATTCAGTGTATATGTTTTCAAGCTGTGTTTTGTTTTAGTTTGCTACTACAAACAACAAAATAGATAGATAGAGAGATAGAGTGTCATAGAGAGAGAGAGAGAGAGAGAGAGAGAGAGAGAGAGAGAGAGAGAGAGAGAGAGAGAGAGAGAGAGAGGAGTTTTTAAATTTTATACTAGTTTTCAAATATATATATACATATATATATATATATATATGAGATTTGTATATTTTTGTTAAAACTATGTAAATTAAATGTTATGTTCAATATATAAAAATCAAAAGTACTTTTAAAATTTCAATGATGTTATATGATTTGGTAATTATATTTTAAATAAAATAATATTTGAATTTAGATTTTTTATTTTTTCATTTGTATTTGAATTTAAATGTTACTTCTAAAAATAAATATGGTGTGAAGGAGATCTAAGAAGAGAGAGAAGAGTGCAAGACATAATTGAAAGAGGAGAGAGGAAGACTAGAAATAGAGAGAGAGAGAGAGAGAGAGAGAGAGAGAGAGAGAGAGAGAGAGAGAGAGAGAGAGAGAGAGAGAAGCCATGAAGGCTATAAGAGAAGGTGAGATGAAAGAGACTTTTTAACTTATTATTGAATGGTAAGAAAATAAAAGTCTATTACATCTAGCTAGTGTAGCTAGTATTTTAGTTTACCTCGGTTATTAAATCTTCATGATTTTTTATATTCCATCCTTGCCCAAAGGTTTTTTCTCTCCAAAAACAAAATAGGGACTAATTATAATGGCTAGGATGATCTGCAAGATATAGAGCTATATGTTTTCAGCATTACAAAATATACAAAAAATTTAGGGGACATCAAGAATTTTAGGCTAAAATCAAGAATACATAACACAATATTAGTGAGTTTGGGAATCTCCTAATTCCCATTTTTTGAATACTAAAAAGGTGGCACCCGGATAAAATCCCCAATTTTCTCAAAATCCTATGATGTGACCTATCATTGGAAACCACTTGAAAAATGGAATCTATTGAGCTATAGAGCGCTCAATTTGGAGTTATAGTATTCAAGTTATGACAAATCCAAAGATTTGACCATGTGTCCCAAACTTATGGAAAATTCCCCTATTCCCCAATATGGTATTATAGAATAAACTTCTTTAGTATACAACATTTGGATGACTTCAAAATGAATTTTTGGCCATAAAATCTTAATGTAAATATTCTTGCAACTAGTATACAACTTTCTATCTTGAACAAACTATGCTTGACAAAATCTGAAATAACTTTTTGTAGATTGATCCAAATGAGACATTCTACGCATCAAAATGAAGCTATTTGCACTTTGCTATATTTATGCTAGAGCAAAATCTGCTAAAAAACACAATATTGTTTGGGGTTGTTTGCATCATAATAGGACCAACTATGACTAACTCTCAGCCAAAAGTGCATCTTGAAGATAGGAAAACTTTTCAATGTGAATGCAAACCTCCAAGAAGTGCTTTCTCAAGTGGTAAATCCTTCCATTTGATCAAGTATTCAATGAATGACCTATATCAAAGTTTCTTTTCTCACTACTTTATAACTTCCTTAGGATTGTACTATATAATACTTTCGTCATCTATAGGTGGTAACTCTTCCACATAATTAACCTAAATGCCAAGAAAAAGGCTTAAGTTGGTTGATATGGAAAACATGATGAATCTTCATGGAGAAAAGGAAGTTCTAAATGATAAGTTAAGTCTCCTATGCACTTAAGGATCTTGTATGGCCCATAAAACCTATGTCCAACTTTGTTGCTTCAACCATCCTTCAAAGTAGAGTATCAAGACTTACGCACTTTCAGAAATACTAACTCTCCTTCTTGAAACTTCATGGAGTGCCTCTTTTCATTGGTATACAACTTCATTTTCTATTGGGCTTTCTTGAGATTCAACTTGCATTGTTGAAGAAGGGCATGCATACGATCTAACTCTTCTTTTCCTTGAGGATTAATATTCTCACTAAAGAACAGTTGTAGAAAGGGGCACCTTATAGCCATATAAGGCCTTGAAGGAAGAAACACCATTTGCTAGAATGGGTAAAGTTAATATAGGAAAACTCAATCAAATGTGGCCATGAGTCCCACACATGCTACACATTATGATAAAAATATCTAAGATAAGTTTCTAGCCACTTATTAGATCTTTTTAACTAGCCATGAATTTGAGGATGGCAAGCTACAAATCGAGTTAATTTAGTGTCCATTGAGCTAAAAATAGCCTACAAAAAATTGCTCATAAATTTGGTGTCCCATTCATAAATAATGATTTATGTTAAGGCATGCAATTCAAGTATATGCTCCATAAACCAATTAGCAACTTGTGATGTAGTAAATTGAGTCTTGGTGGGAATAAATTTTGCTATCTTGGTAAGTCTATCAACCACCACATAGATACTATTGCACCCCTTTGTAGCTTTTGTAGGTAAGTTAGTAATGAAATCCATGGCTATATGCATCCACTCACCTTTAGGGATAGGTAAGTGTGGCATTGAACCACTTGGTTTATTAGCGTTATCCTTATTTAGTTGACATGGCATACACTTAGAAACATAATCTTTCACAGATTCCTTCCATAAAAACATCTACTGAAAACTTTTTAACTATGGGGAAAGAATACATCTCCTCCATTATCTTTTGCTTGAAATATGAAGTATAGGGGATGATCATATTGTCATTGAAACAAATGAGGCCATTTCAAAACTCAAAATGGTAGTTTTTCTCCATGATTCCTTATTGCAATTTCTAAAATACATAAGTGAGTTATTCATCCAACAAATAAGCTTCATGTAATACTTCAATCTAGTCACGATGAAGCTCAATAATGGCTGAAACTTTACATGCCCTAATTCTAAAGAATGAATAAGTCACTATATTGTCATTCCCCTCATATGTGTAATATCAGAATCATAGTTTTGCAATGTAGCTGCCCGTCTAAACTACTTGCGAGTAAGATTTTCCTAGGACAGGAAATACTTAAGGACCATATTGTTGAACCTAATGCACCAACAATCGGGACTTTGGACGAACTTCTATTGTTTAAGAAAGTCTGCAACTCACTTCAGTGACAATCTCTCACCTTGTCTCTCAACACTCCACTTAACTAACTAAGCATCCTCTCTCCAACCCAAGAAAGCAAGAATACAAGACTAGCTCAAGTTGTAGTGAACTCACATAACTTACCTTCTTGCGCTTGATGACTCGAAGACTCGAAAAGATGGTTCCACGACCACGATGCTCTCACTCCTTCGCATCCACAACCAAGCACACTAACGAGTCAAAGAGCTACACTAAGTAGAGAAGATGAGAAAAGCAAGAGATGGCAAAAAGCTTCACTGTTCCTCGATTCCTTGCTCAACACACCTCTCACTCTCTCCTTCTTGGTCACTCTCAACACAATGGAACAAGATGATAGATAAGAAAGATTGAATAGAAAGCTTGAGTAGTCATACTAATAGAGCTTCTACAACATGGATGTGACAAAAGGGGTGAATACAATTGAGACCTCCCACCCTTATGTAGACTAAGAATTAGGGTTAGGGTTAGGGTTTATACCCTTTTTGTGTTTAGGTTTTGTGCCCCTTTTGCATTCTATGTTTAGGGTTTGCATCCGTTTTGCATTTTGCATTTAGGGTTTGCGCTTCCCTTTTGCATTTAGGGTTTGCGTCTCTCTTGGGCATCCTGTCCACTTTGTGGACTCTAAGCCAGTCAATCATCATTGCATGCTTCAACCTTACCCTAATTGGAGAAAGCCTAAGATATTCTAATTACAAATACATGTGTGCAACCCACGCAACACTTGTGGGTGTGACAAACACAATTGCGAGTGATAGATATAATCTACATAGGAGTGAGCCCCAGCTCTGATAAAGTAATACATCCATGATAATTTGATGATGTCCATAATCCCCCCAAAAAAATAGTAGTCGACACTTGTGCGTTTTGCATCCTTCTCAAAATACCGTTAACATTATTTTTCCCCTAGACGAATACTAGTCCCATGGTACTCATGTCGTAGGTAGCATGTTGGAGCTTGCACTAAATATGTAAAATGTTGGGAATAGTCTATTGAAGTAGTCTTGATAAGTAGAAATAAATACTGCTAATGAAGAATTTGTTACTGTGGAAGCGGATGATTTGTTTCCTATGATGGGTACAAATGATGTTGGGCATACTGTGATAGATGGTGAGTGATGTTGTGACTGGTGACAAATTCTGTAGAAGTTGATTGTGCTGAAGATACACTTGACCAATGGTTCTTCTAATGGAGATAGCTAGAATGGCCCTTGAAGTTAAATGGGAAATTGTAGAAGATGGAAGATTCAAGGTTGATGTAGAAGTGATGGCTCATGATCCTCCATGAACTGTTGTACTTGCAAAGTAAACATCACGTGCAATCACTTCCTAGGGGAAAGTGCTAGTCTGTTGTTTGTGCATAGGACATATGATCTTCTTAGTTTGGGAGATGGGTTAAACTCGGAGAAAGCTTGAAGTATTGTCCCACACTTGAGGACCCAAAACTATGAATAGGTTATTGTGAAAATACTACAGTGAGTGCACATGCATATATAATATAATACATAGTTAGAAGACTACTTCAAGGATTTTATGAGTGATGATTGGTGCTTGATGAAGCAAGGAATCTTGATCTAATGAAGATGGGAAGAATTCTAGGTATGGAGGAAAAATATAGTTATTGATGAAGATGCTAGGGAGACACCAATGTGGGATGGATAGGAGTACGTATTCACACCAATAAGCTCTTGAAGAACATATGTCTCTGCTAGATTAACCACACATGGTAGTTGATGCAATTGTTGGCTTTATGATGAAGAACCTTTCTGATGAGTAAGGATTGATAAAACTTGGTGAATCAAATGAAGGGATGAAATGTGCAAGTGTCTCAGGGAGACAATTCAACCAAGGCAAGCCGAGACTCCCTAGGTATGTCTTGACATCGATGTGCCCTAAGTAAGGGTCACTCTCGACACATCCAACTTGAGGACCCCTAGGTGCGATGTAGTGCACATGCATGCATATTTCTTTTCTTTTTTTAAAAAATTTTGGAAATTCAAGTAACAACAGTGATATACAATAAGGCATGCTTCCTTACAAAGAGAAATGGAAGTTTGAGATCAAAAGGTTGACTACAAATAATAAGACTTGGTGCATATGATGATTAGTGCACTGAGGTGTGTACAATGAAGATCTGAACATTGAGCCCGAACACAAAAGCACTTTGTTGCATTGTTGATGAAGCTATTATTTAAGAAGAACCTAAACTTGTTGATGAATACTGGTATGCTAATTGATGAAGCAATTTTCAAATGCTCCTAAGGGAGTAGATGACCATTAGATGTTGTAGTAAAGGTATGGTGTCATTGAAGAAAGCGGAACCTCATTGTTGATGATTCTTTAAGTTTTGTGTTTCTTTAGTGAGGTTCCAAGATAAACGTGTTTTCTTGATTGTCCTTTGATATCTTGACATGATGCCTCTCGAGCTTGAGATCTTCAGGAATGTTCTGATGCTAGTGTCAGCTTCAAGTATTTAATGTTGTTGCAATGTAGAATATTCATGGAAAGCTTCTGTTGCCAATGGTATTGCTTTCAAGCCTGAGATTCATTGCATTGCTTTGTCACCTATTATTTTCATGCATTCACTTGGTGAAACTTTGAGAGTACCATGCAATGGATTCAGGGAAAAAGATAGGAAAGAATTACAAACAAGTTTTTTCTTCTATAAATTTCACCACACACAAGTGACAAAGTTTGAGCTTGTACCTCTTTTTTTTTTCACCCTCACATAAGATGTAGCATTGTTTCTTAAGTCAGAGGTATTTTTTCTCTTGTTAGTGCAACAAACTGAGCTAAAGAAAAATATGTACAAAGAAAATAAGACTAAAAAGGAAAAAGAGTTAGTATTTTGTAGGTAATTTTGGGATCCACCAGTCATAGAAATTAGAATTGTACTCCAATTTGGCAAAATCATCCAAGGCAGAAGGTTTGGTATCTAGTTCACAAGTGTAAGTAATCAGATAACCAAGCAAAGAGGGTCCTACAAAGCGACTCAATGTGTAGTTCCTCTTTGATCAAAATCTTGTCAGGCAATGGGTAATATATCAACTTTTGTGACAAGACGAGATTCAGATCTAGGATAATAGAGCACAATGAAGTGGTCTTATAGTAAGTTGGGTCAGCTTGAAGTGTACCGATAATACGACATTGCTTAGCTATAGTCATAAGATGACTTCCTTCACAAGCAATCTCAACAAGTCGATGAGAAACCCATTTCTACAAGAATGGACTTGAGGAATGATAATTTTGCTCAAGCTCATCAAGTACTGATTGGTCTTAGAAGAAGCATAAGAAGGAATAAATTGGCATGATAGCAAGTGATCCTAAGGGAGAGTCCTAACATATTCCTTTTTAATTAAGATGATTTTATTGTTCACTGTCCTCCCAAGTGGAATGCCATTTAGAAGAGACCTAAATTGCCACATCATCAATAAGGCCTAGATCAATCATTGCAAACAACTTGGCATAAGTAGTGTATATGGCCCCAAATTGGATTCGGCATTCTATTTTAGAGAAATTGAATTTCTTTGCCAAATCAGCAGCCATGGTACTCAATGGTCGACATACTAGCAAAGGCTTGATGTAAGAAGGAGGGCCAGGTTTAGTAGGGTTTGTTAAAACATGGATCTAGAACATGGCTTGAGGTGGAAGCTATGGAGGTTGGAAGAGAAAGAGTGAGTTCATGAAGACATTGACATGACTAACTGTTACATAAGTGAATTAGGTTTCAAGATGGAAGCTTGGACTCATAAACACAATCTTGTGTATAGACTGACAATGACACAGAGACTTTATTGAAGGACAAAAGCACTATGACATTTCATTAGAAAAGAGAGCAAGTACAATGCTTTATGCAAAACTAGATGGTAGCACTTCTCCTACAGTTATACTTATGGGATTCTAGTCCTGAACCCACACTGCTCCATACAAAGAGGCTAAGTAGGTGTGATTGTAGAAATGTCAACACCCCTCCTCAATCACAACTAGAAAGTACAAAGTGTGTAGAGACTTTAGTGAATGCAGCACCTGCAAAGTGTGGGCACACGATAAACATGGTGGACATCTAGAGGCTATAACAAGGGCCTCACAAAGTGTATAGAGGCTATAGTACAAGGCTACATGAGGAGTTTACAAGTTTATGTCTGAAGCATTAGGGCTAGGAAATACAAGGCTAAAAAAGTCTATCCAAATAGAAGGACTGATGAGGTTTATCCTTCTCATAGTGGTCTTCTTCTTCTTTTGCTCCATATTATTATTCTTCTTTAATAGCAACTAGATAGGCCTTTTGGGACCTCTTTTTAGTGTGGCAAAACTTCTCGGTGTGTCCGGTCCTTTTGCAAAAGTCATAGAAAAGCTAGTCCTTCTTGCCTTTGTGCCTGTTTTGCCAACATATAATGCTTGTTCATCTCTAGAGGTACTTGGCTCTTCCTTAGTTTTTAGCTTCTTTTTCTCCTATAATAGTGATGCCTGGATATCAACAAGCTTAGGTTCTGGCATATTGATTAGAGTTGTTGACACATTATTATATTCAGGAGGCAAACTTTTGAGTAGAACACCAATGCAAACATCTTCTTCCATTTGTAATGTTGATTCCTACAAGCTAGGTTAGAAGTCCTTCCATGTAATTTAGATGTGTGACAAGTGATGTGTTGGACTTCATTCAAGCCTGAAAAATTCAATCAAGAGACCATACTTTGATGACTTAGACTGTGCACCAAACAAAGTGTCAAGTCTCTTCCATGTATCATGTGAAGTATCACAGTTATCCACATGGTGGATATAGCTGTCATCTAGCTCCAGTTTGAGAATGACCTGAGCCTTATCATTATTCTTTTGCCAAGTGACTGTAAGGTCTACATCAGGAGGCTTCTTCTCTTTGCCACTGGTGATGGCCCAAAGACCCTTCTTCATTAGGATGAGCTTGATGCGGGTTTGCCAAGTGTGAAACCCGGCCCCCTTAAAGGGAACTATTGGAGAGTCCTTGCCCATGTTGGACTTGCAGGAACAACAGCAAATCAGTTCCAAAATTCTCAAATTTCAGTAGCAGAAGAACTCATCTTGAATGTGCTAACAAGCACAGGTGCCCAATAAGCATTGAGTGACTAGTATCAAGAGATACTTGTGGAACCAAATGCTTGAGAGATCTTCAAATCTTCAATGAGCCTTCAAGAACTGATCTTCAAGGTTGTATTCCCCTCCTTGATTTGATGCTGGTGGTAGCCCAAAAATCTCAGTACTGATGTGAGGTAAAATTGATATAAGTGACAAGAGTCACTAAATAAGTGTCAAGAGACACTATGATACTATGCTTCAATCTTGCAAGAAGTCACCATGATCTCCCCTCCTTAATGATTTGATGCGTATACTTGCTTGAATCTTCAGAGAGTAACTGGATTTAAATGATTATGCCTTGTCTTGAATGCCAAGAGAGAGAAAATTAGGTGGTTTTGAGCTTGAGGAATATTTGGCTATGGAGGAAGGATTATGGTTTTTGAGAGCAGCCTAGTTTTTCACTCTATGTGAGTTGGGTAGTTGATCATTTTCAAAACTTTTTTTATGGAAATGAAGCTTGGTGGATAGGCTACCAAAGCCCCATGATCCCTTACCAGATTGTGTATCACAGAGAACACGCCATTGTACGGGCACAGACATGCGCAAAATGAGGTAGCAAACTAAGAAAATGGCAATGCCAGGGTTGCCTAATGTGGACAATTTCTATGAAAGGATGAAGCACATTGAAGATAGGGACGATTCCTTAGAAGGAAGAATATAGACATAATGCTTGGATGTGGATATATAAGAGCTTGTACTGCCTGGCTATAGCTACCATGGAAGGTTGGTGAGAATAGAGTAAGAAAATGGAACTCATTGGTTAAGCAGAGTTGGAGAGAGATTGGAAGGGAGGTTTACTGATCTGAATTGATGTATGCCATGCTCACCATGGCTCTGATACCATGTTAAAACATGGATCTAGAACATGGCTTGAGGTGGAAGCTATGGAGGTTGGAAAAGAAAGAGTAAGTTCGTGAAGACATTGACATGACTGACTGCTACACAAGTGAATTACATTCCAAGAGGGAAGCTTGGACTCATAAACACAATCTTGTGTATAGATTGACAATGACACAAAGACTTTACTGAAGGACAAAAGTAATATGACATTGCATTAGAAAAGAGAGAAAGTACAATGCTTTATAGGAAACTGGATGGTAACACTTCTCCTACTGTGCTTATGGGATTCTAGTCCTAAGACCACACTACTCCATACAAAGAGGCTAAGTAGGTATGATTGCAGAAATCTCAACAGGGTTGATCTGGAGATGTGTATCAACAACCTCCTATGGAGCATCCCAGAGTTCTCAACTAGCTTAATTGGGACTAATGGGTGGGGTGAGTTAGTAGGGACCTCAGTGGTTTTGTGCCTAGGATCTAAAGTTGTAATCATACATCTTCTAGCCATTGTTTTTGGGTTAGTAGAAGGCTTATGTACATCAACTTTCTTCACATCATTCAATGAAGATTCAATCATTGTAGTACTAGAAGCATAGGTAAGATTTGGTGTTGTGTCACTCGGTCTTGGAATAAACCATTCATAGAAATTAGGATTGTACTTTAATGAAGCATGGTCATCAAGAAGTTGTGGGTCATGGGTGGGATAGAAGGTATATCTAGTGATATCAATCATCATGTCTCATTGTCGTAATCAACTTGCAATGTGGAGCTCCTCCTCTAAAAGAAGTTTGTCACACAAGGGATCAAGTTTAGCCAATTTAGAAATGTTGACACCATGGGTAAGTGAAAGCACTTAGAGAGACGCAGGAGCAACATATGTAGGATCATGCATTGAAGTCCAAAGAACACCATATTGGGGAATATGGGAATTTTCCATAAGTTTGGAATACGTGGTCAAATCTTTGTATTTGTCATAACTTGAACACTATAATTCCAAATCAAGTGCTCTATAGCTCAATAGATTCCATTTTGCAAGCTCTTTCCAATGATAGGTTACATCATATGGTTTTGAGAAACTAATGGGCATGTTATCCGGGTGCCACCTTTTTAGTATTCAAAAAATCGGAATTGGGAGATTCCCAAACTCACTAATATTCCGTTAAAGTGCCTTTTTTTGCTCAACAATATTCATTAGGCAGCTACCATATTGTGCAGTTAACCCATGACTAGGATACCATTTTTATTCAAACTCACATTGTCATTCTGCTTTATTGGCCAATGCTACAACAGCTTCCCAACTTGTTGTGTGCTTCCTAGTGTAGAACATAGAAATTAAGCAATGCTTCTCTTACTCTATCTTTGTCATTTGCTTTATAACTTCTCCCATGACTATTGGGTAAATAAAAAAAATTTGTGATTGTTCTAACCATGTCAAAGGCTTTTCTAAGAGTTTGTGATGATCAACTGTCAAAATTTCAAAGTCCGCATGAACATATACATGAGGAAGTGAAGTCAAGAGTGTTTCATCTAGTTCTTGAGAACTCATAGCTTTTGATTGATCTTTGTATTTCCCCCTCTTTTCTAACATCTCCATGATTGATTGTTTAGCTAGTTTCAAGTGTATTGGAGCTTTCGGTCAAGAAGAACATGGCTTGTGAATCAATGGGTTCATTAAGCTCTTTGGACTAGATTCTATATCATTGTGTGAGACTGAAAGTACTAGAGGCTTGTTCTTCAACTGAAGTGACGGTCTTGGTCATAGCCAAGGGCTATGGTTGTATGGGTTCCATCTCAAAATTGAAAGTAGTAAATTTTGAATCAGTGGAGTGGTCAAGTGTGACAGTCAAAGATGACTGTGCACTTGGATCCCCAGACTAAGTGGAAGTATTCATGGTCTTGGTATTTCCAATTTTTTTTGTGATGACACTCGTAGAGGGAGGCCATCGCTCTTTTGATGTTTTCATAGTTGTTCATTGTGGATCCTTTTCCTTAGATTGAGTAGCTACACTAGGCTACTATTGCTAGATTTTCTATTTTGGTTTGGGTGACAAATGTTCTTGGTTTTGAGGATACTTTGGTTGTTTTGAAGAACCAACAACAACCTAGGGTTGTTGCTATCAACACTTGAGGGCTTTATCTCATCTATCCTTGGACTTTCTATTTCAACTTGAGAAGCCTCACTTGGAAGTTTTTGCTTTGGCTCTATCTTTTCCTCCTTGTGTGATGAATTTTTAGACACTAATAGTTCCTCATGTGGATTAGCAACAACTTCAAGTGTTTGCTCTTTTGGAATTGTGGGTGGCTCTATGCTCATGTGTCTTCTACTAGCATCACATTGAATGGTAAACTCCTAAGAGAAGTCTAGACCAACCAAAATAGAAGGAGAAGTGAGAAAATCCTTCAACCAATTGAAGCTTTGATCAACAATGGCATTGCAAAAGAGAGCTTCCTTCTCTAATCTATTAGTCTTAAAGGGACTGTAATAGCTGCATAATGCTTAATAAATCTATGATAGAATGATGATAAACTAAGAAATCTATGAAGGAAAGTAGTATTTGTAGGAGTTGGCCAATTTCCAACACATTGAAACTTTTTAGAATCGGCCTTGACTTCCTTCTCACTAACAATGTAATTTAAGTATTCCACCTCCGTCTACATGAAAGACCATTTGGTGTCCTTAGCAAAGAGGTTGTGGTGTCTCAATACATCAAATGCCTTCCTCATATGCAATACACGATTCTCCAATGATCTACTATAAATAAAAATATTATAGAAGAATACCAATATAAATTTGAAGTGGAATGTTTGCAATATCTTATTCATAAGACTCTAGAAAGTGGTTAGGGTGTTAGACAAACCAAATGGTCTAACCCAAAAATGGTAGAGCCCTTAATCACTCCTAGATGATGTTTTGATTTCATCACCCTCTCTCATAAATTTACGGTTCCATATCTCAAATGGGAGTGTTATGATTATTGATTTAGTTGAATTTAAAGAGTGAGTTGATTATTATCTTTTATGTAGTTTTTTATTTTTGGTCATTCATTGCACCATTGTTATTTGGTGCATGTGTGAATATGTAGCACCAATCACATTGTGCTAGGTGGTGTCCACCCATAGGTGAACTATCTCCTCGGCCCAGTTCCGAGTCTCTGAAGATCAACTTGAAGCAGATCCTTCGTAAGTGCTTTGGTGAAGATATCTGCTCCATTCTCCTTTGTTAGACAGTAGACCAATTCCACTATGCCATCCTCCATCAAATCACACACATAGTGATACTGGATCTCTATATATTTGGTGCGTGCATGAAACACTGGATTTTTGGCAATGGCGATGAAACTGTGACTGTCATATCTCAACACAATTGTTTCTTCATCCTGCACTCCCATATGACATAGGATCCTTCTCAACCATACTCCTTCACATGCAGCAAAACAAGATGCCTTGTACTCTACTTCGGTAGAAGACAATGCCACTATTGGCTGATTCTTACTAATCCAAGAGAAAATTCCTGAACCCAAAGAGAAACAATAACCAGAAACCGACTTCTTGGAATCATTCTCTCTTGCCCAATCTAAGTCACAATTCCCCACAAGAGAAATTTCAAAACTGTATGTGATACCATAGTCAAGAGTTTCCTTCAAGTATCTGAGCACTTGCATCCTAGCCTTCCAATGACTCTCATGAGGTTTGTTTGAGAACCTACTCAAAACACCAACAGCAAAACTGATATCTGGTCTGGTATTACACAAGTAGATCAGATTGCTGACCATCCTCCTATACCTCCCAATGTCTGCTAATGCTGATGTATCCTCAACTGATAACTTTGCATTCACCTCCATAGGTGTAGCTATCTCCTTGTACTTGATCATGCCAAATGCCTTCAAGATCTCCCATGCATACTTCTTCTGAGAGATGAAGATCTTTCCTGGCTCTTGCCAGACTTCAATTCCCAAACAATAGTGCATCAAGCCCAAGTCTGTCATTTCAAACTCAGAACTCAATGCCTTTCGAGTTTGGTTGATCATATCTTCATAGTCACCTGTAATAAGAAGGTCGTCCACATATAGGACAATCACTACAGACTTTTCACCATCCCTGTAAACATATAAGTTTGCATATGAGGCACATCTTTTGAAGTTTAAGCTTAAAAAGAACTTATCTATCCGCTAGTACTATGCTCTGGGGGCTTGTTTCAACCCATATGCCTTCTTCAGCTTACACACTTTGTTCTCAGAATGGGGCACCTCAAACCCTTGTGGTTGAACCATGTAAACCTCCTCCTTGAGGTCACCATTTAAGAACACTGACTTAACATCCATTTAGTAAACTGGCCATTGCTTGTAGGTGGCCACTGGAAGTACTGTGCGAATATAGTGGTCATTCTAGCAGTTGGGGAGAATGACTCTTGAAAATCAAACCCTTCAACCAATGAAAAACTCTGTGCAACCAGTCTAGCTTTGTACTTTTCTAAAGTACCATCAGCCTTGAAAAATACCTTCCAGATCCACTTGATGCCAATAACCTTCCGCTTTGCTTGGTCGATCCACTAGCTCCCAAGTGTCATTCTTCATTATGCTATCATATTCGTCTTGCATATCTACCTTCCATTCTGGATCTGCAAGTGCTGCTTCTAAATCAATTGGCTCCTTTACTTCTCTCATAATCTCAGTCATCAAGGCCATATTGACTATGTGAGCAAAAGCCCTCCTTTGCTCCTCTATTCTCTGAGACCTCCTTGGCCCGTTTGCCTTCTCCTCAACAGATGTGGGCATAGAATTATTGTGGTCATAGAGCTGCTTCACCCAACGTGAAAATGGCTTTTCTAGTGGGGTGATGTCAAGTTGGTGAACTTTTTCCTCATCGTCTGAAGATGATGCTTCCTCCTCCTTAAGGATAGGGACAGCTCTCGGGACAAGTTCATAGTGGACTACTTCTTCGCTTGATGATAAATTGGAAGAACTTGCCTTCTCCTCCTCCAGTGTATGTAGTTCTTCCTTGAACACCACATCACGGCTCATGATGATATTCTTTTCCTCTTCGTCATATGATTTGTAAGGATTCTGCTCATCACTATAACCCAAGAAGATACATTTTCTGCTTTTTGGTTGCAACTTGTTTCTCTTCTAATATGGAATATGTGCATAGAATTCACATCCAAAAAATTTGAAGTGTGAGATAGATAGTTTCTTACCAGTGTAAGCCTCATGAGGTGTTTTTCCCTTCAGAGCCTTTGTGTAGCTCTGATTTAAAATGTAGATTGCAGTATTAATAGCTTCAGCCCAAAAATGGTTAGGCAATTCCTTGCCCTTTAGCATGCATCTTGCCATCTCCACAATGGTGCGATTTCTGCATTCCACAACACCGTTCTGCTGAGGTGTGTGAGGCATTGTCAATTGACGCTTGATCCCTTTGCTCTTGCAAAAGTCTTCAAACTCCTTTGAGTTGAACTCACCACCATCATCTATTCTAAATTTCTTCACACTTTTCCCTGTTTCATTCTCAACAAGTGTTAGCCATTCTTTAAACTTACCAAAAGCTTGAGCCTTATCACGAAGGAAGTACGCCCACATCTTCCTACTGTAATCGTCGACAATCAACATAAAATAAGAATATCCCCCCTAAGGCCCATGTAGGCATCTTTCCACACAAGTCAGCATGCACCAACTCTAGAGAAGCGTGTGCTCTATTCTTGCTTTCTTATGGAAATGCCTTTCTCTATTGCTTGCCCATCATACAAGCTTTACAAGGTTCCTTCAATTTAGTCATTCCAAGTACGTGAGCAACCATACCTTGCTTTTGCATCTCCTTCAACACTGCAAATCCGATGTGTCTAAACCTTTCATTCCAAAGCTTACTTGTGCCCACTCCAATGGTGGTTGTAAGAGCACTTAGCTCATATAGGTTTTTCCTTCTTTCTCCTTTGCCAATAACTTTGCCATCACTGTCAAGAATTTTTGCACGTCTTCTTGAACCTCACTTCATGACCAAGTTCAGTTATGGCAACAACTGATAACAGATTTCTCCTAATTTCGGGAACATACAACACATTTGAAAGCTTTTTGACATCACCATTTGTAGCAACAAATGAAATAGTACTTGTGTCTATAGCAGGGCATTTTGCATCATTTTCAATCGTCACAGTGATGGATTCTTGTAGAGGTTGCATAGAATTGTATAGACCTTTCTTGTTGGTCATGTGACGGGAGGCTCCACTATCCAACACCCATGAGTCAGTGGTACATTCTTCTTGCACCGAGGATCACACCTCCTCAATGGTCGCCGTGAATAACTCCAACTCTGCTTCAGCCGTATTGGCTGTCTCTTTCCCTTTACTTTTAAGGGTACCATTCTTTTCATCGCCTTCTTGACACGACAATCTATGATTGCATGTCCTTTCTTCTTGCAGTAGAAGCACTCTCCTTGAATCTTCTTCTTACCACCCTTCTTCTTTTTGTCACCATCATTTTTGGTGGAGGAACCACCTTTGCCTTTTACATTGGCAGAGAATGCAGCATCTCCATTGTTGCTTCCTTCTCGGGCTTTCATCCTCAACTCCTCCTACAGTAATAATGCACAAAACTCCTCAAAACTCAAAGCTTGAGGTCTTACCTGAGTATTAAGGACAGTTACTAGTCCATCAAACTTTTGTGGAAAAATCTGAAGACACCTCCGAGCTAGCTCCTCGCTAGTCTTTTGTATCCCAACACCAGCCATCTGGTCGCATAGATTCTTAATTCGAGTGATAAATTCTTCAGCTGTATCTCCTTCAACAAACTTCTCCGCTACTAGTTGATTCTCCAGGTTTTTGAATCCTTGTTTGGTTTCGCATTTTAGAGTGACTCCTCAGTACATTCCAAGCCTCTGATGCTTTGGTTGTATGCTGAATCAAAGTCAGAACACTGTCAGAATAACTTGTAACTAAGGCACACAATGCATCTACATTCCTTCATTTCCAAGCTCGTAGAAGATCTGCATTCGGAGGAATCATCACACTAGGATTTGATGGGTTGGGGGTAGGCTATGGTTCTACGTCAGTTCCTAGCACAGTCTCCAAAAGGTCATAAGAATCAAGGATAGTTGTAATTTTGAACTTCCACAAGGTATAGTTTGTACCATCTAACTTCCCTTCGCTGAAGGTTGGTGGACGAATCCTCAGTGTTTGAATAGCTGGTACAGCAGCACCACCTCCTGCACCGCTTCCTGATGTGCCAGAACCGCTTCCAGAAGACGACATTGTTCCTCTTTGCTATTGAAGCCTTGGCCTCTTGCGCACTCTTTGATCCCTAGAGCCCCCTAGGCTCTGATACCATGTAAAAATTACACGGCACAGCGAACAGAATCTGAGAAAGAGATAGAGATAGAGAGTACACAATTGATAAGACGAGAATTACAAAACTTCTTTAGCTCCAAACAACTTATACAGAGATGGCTCTGTCCACCCGTTGTCATCATGTTGGGGGTTGAAGGTCTTCCACCGGGGTTTAGAGCAGAAGAGGAGTGTGAGATTAAAGGTTAGAAGAGGGAGAAAAGATTGGGGTTTGATAAGACTTGGGTTTTAGAGATGACTCAGTTGAAGAAGAAGACCTCAAACTTTTTCTTTTACTTAGCATACAATAATGGAATGAAAGACTTTGTCTTGATTACATCAAATGAATAAGCGGATAATAAGCCAATACATTTAGGGATTATCTCAGATTTAATCCAAATGCATCCTTCAAATGCAAGCTCAAACGGTTTCTATTTCATGAATATGAATGGACAACAACTCCAGGATACAAGTATTTTGGTGGTAGACTCTACTACATCCAAGGCATACATCAAAATCTCATGAAATGCATTGTCAAACCATAAAATTTACTTCATCCTTGTTTTAAAACAGTAATTTCCAGCCCATAAACAAGCGCCAAAAATGCACATAATCTCAAGAATAAGCCTCTCTAATCATTCTCAAATGAAGTCCTGATGTTAAGAGGTCAATTCCTTCTCTTACAACCACATAGATCACTTGATTTCTCTTCAAAATAGACAAGAACAATGGGCTGCCCTGTTTATGACTGGTTTTTTAGTCCAAAACAGCCCATACACCTCCAAAATCCTCCCCTTTGCTTGCCCCAAAGTTACTCAAGTACTTGGGTACAAGACGGGCTTCATTGGACCGTGAATATGGTAAGAGAATGAAAGAAGACATACATAAGAGCAGGCTGAATACTTTTTCTCAGTTTTCCCCTTTTATGGACTGTCATACCACTCATTTTTGTCATACCAAATGGACGCGCCAGAAGAGCTCTCAGTTTCTTTGTTTGTATCTCCTTCTTTAGCTTCAGTTTGCCTTCAACCCAAATATTAGACCCATAATGGTCACCTTTTTGCCATCCAGTCACATAGACCTCATCTGATATACAAGTCAGGACTCAACCAATGTCCGGGCTCACATTTGGCTTCTCCTCATAATGGGGGCCTTACAACTTTGAGCACCATGGATCATTGGTGGCACCTTATGAGGGTGGGGCATTGAGCATATCTAAACATATTCTTCATAGTTGTTGTTTAATCCTTAAGTGTCAATTTGTAGAGAGAGAGAGAGGGGGAAGAGAGAGGGGGAGAGAGAGAGGGAGAAGGAGGGAGAAAGAGAGAGGTCTGTGTGAGATGAACTAAGAAAATAAGTAATAGATTGACAAATAGTAAATTAGGGTAGAAGATAAGATGATGTTATTGTTCTCCACTAGCCAAGCTTTTGTATAAATGTGTTTAAATATCTTTGATCAATTCTTTTTGGGGGAGAGAGAGAGAGAGAATATTTTGGATAGAATAAAAGATAAGATTGGATGCTAATTAGAGGTAGATTAAAAGCTAAGATTACAGGTAGATTAGGGGTTGATTAGGGTCTATCATGACTGAAATTAAGAGAAAGAGACAAGATCCAACTAGGTAAAAAAGAACAGAAATATAGTGAATCAAAGGGGTGTAATTGTGTGATTTGAATGTTAATCCAAGTTAAAATTGGCATATATTTTTCTTTACAAGATGTAGGTGCAGGACATACCAAGAGATAGAGAGATATTCACTTTCAATTGGAGGATGAATATGCACCAATGTTCAAAACAACTGTGGAAAGGGATGATGTAATAAGATACAGGATGCAACAAAAAAGAAATGTAGGGGAAAAAATGTTGACCTTTGGGTTGAAGGGTGCATTTATCCACCCGGTCCAATCACTCAAAGGCCACCACAATTTGAAGGGATTACATCACTTGTAAAGTTTGTATGTGAAGGCCATGAAGGATTGTATGGATACACATGCAAACTTGTTGCACAAGGATTAGCAGGGCTTCATGAAGCATTGACAAATATGCAAACAAGATTACAAGGTAATATGTAGTCTTTCATGGAAAAGGATAGATTATTGGTTGAGAAGGATAGTGAGAACCAAAGCTTACAACAAGTAATATTTGTCATTGATGATGCTATGCATGCTATACACGTGTAGAATATGGAGTTAGAGTCTAAAGTTATGGACTTGGAGAAGGAGAATCGAAACATAAAGAGGAATCTCACAAAAACTTTGGAGATTGGGCGCACTTTAAAAACTAATTCACCAATTAACCAAAGGAAGTGGACAATATCATAGATGGATATATGCTCAATCTGCTACAATGAGAAATATGTTCCCTCATATAGAGAATGATACTATTACCAAAGTCCTAAGCAAGGATACAGTCAAAAATACATTAGAAATTTGTAAATTTATGGACATTGTATATGGTGTTGCAAGTGATCTTAGGGATGTGAGCAACTTGTTTACTGCTACAAATGAATGAGTTCTGAGTCATATAGTATGCTCTATCAACAATTGGATACAAGTTTTAAGCAAGTCTTCAAAACTAAGTGAGTAATGCCTCTGCCAAAACCATTTCACGTGAAGAAGGCTTGAAAACAACTAAATGAGAAAATTTTAGAACTAATTGTTGAGCCAATGCATCTAAATACACACATATTGAAGTATGGTTCCAAAGAAGTTGCATTTGTATTGAATGCATTCAATAACTTTGTATTGGATATATGTACGGTTCAGATTGCTATGGTCAAGTTCTACAATATGTACGTGGAAGAATGCAAAGGCAAGCTTAAGTTTGTCCTCAAACTTGGTGAGAGTGAGATTAATAAGGAAAAAAAACTTAAACGTGTAAGTAGAATACTTATGACTCGAGCATTGGATCCCAACATCAATGAAAACCATCCTTTATACTTTAGTGTACAATCAGAGAATGAAATATGGTGGCTTGTAGCATTTGAAGTACCAAACGAGGACCATGAAGTACTTAAAGTTTTTTTTAACCTCACTAATATACCTAGTGTTATTCAATAGTAAAATAATGGAGCAATTTTACATATCGAGAGGTTTGGGGACTATTAAGTTGAATTGCATCTTGCAGATGATTTAAAAACATTGAAGTATATGTTTGGTTTATCAAATACTTGAAGCACATGGTCCATACATTACAGATGAAGAAAGTTCGGCAATATGGTCAACTCAAGGTGTGGAATGATCTCATTGGCAAGCTTGCTATGTTTTTCAAAAGGCAACTAATCATGGAGGTGGTATCAATGATTCCAATTCTATGAGGCAATTATTACAATGGTGGTATAGGAGATTAGAGATACGATATGAGGAAAAAGAAAAGAAGTCCAAAATCTCTCAAGCAGAATTTATAAGCAGGGCAATATATGAAGCAAGAAAAGCAAGATATGAAAATAGCACAACTAGACAACACCACACAGAATGGTTGGCAACCCAAGGGAGAGATGGCAAGAAATTGAGACCTAGATAAATATAATACTCTTGATGCATTTAGAGTCCACAAGAGAGCACATGTACTAAGGATATGACGCATCAATACTCCTACCTTTAACCTCGGGGAAGTTACTATATGTATATCCTCTATATCACGTGCATTCAAGGCCTATTTATAAACATCCTTATCTGTGAATTTTTTCTAAATAAAACATAACCCTTTTCTATTCAATCTATAAATAACCCCTTTATATACACCCTTTTGTATGTAAGAAATGTATAAAAATGATATTTTAAAAATAACTTATTTTGAACCCACGTGATGCACACATATATTCATGGGTAACTTACCCGAGTCTTTGATATGAGATGTCTTGCAAATTTTGTTTAAAATTTCGAAGGTTTGTTACTGTGTTTTTCAAAGTCAATTTCAAACTATGTTTTTTAATTATGAAAAGTTGATTTCAAAATCCTAAGACAAATATATGAAAACTCAAAACCTTGGAACATTCATTGGCCTAGACAGAGAGGGGCATGAGGGGGGTGGTAGGAGAGAGATAGAGGCAAGGATGGGGTGGAGAAATGAAATGAAATGATAATTTTAAAGTTCATTTATTCCACAATAAGTTTAAAATATTCGTACCTAAGTCAAGTCTCTCCTTTCATTTTTTTCCATTACTCTTCACTTTACCCTCCACCTTTCTATCCTTCTTCATCACAACCATGGTACGTTCCAAGCTTCCTATCAAGAAGACCCCTACAAGAGCAAGATCTCAACACTCTTTCGAATCTAGTGAGCATACTATGAGTGACAAAGGTCCCCTAGGGGCCAACAACGGTGGCCCTACTACGGCTAATAATGGTGGCGCTACTATGCCCAACAATGGTGGCCCTAGTGTGGTCAATAATGATGGTTTGCAATTGTCTAGAAATGGTGGTCCACATGCTCTAGTTGCTCCACCTCCCACTACTGCTCCAACTGGTAATACACATTCTCCAACACATAACAAGTGAAGATGGCGACTAGGCATACCTGCGCTACGTGAGATAAGGAAATTCTAGAAGAGTGCAAACTTGCTTATTCCTAAGGCACCATTCTCTAGGTTGGTGCGAGAAATACTACAAGATCTACAATTAGGGCATCATCACAAGTTCTTTTCAAGGAACCAAGAAAGAAATGTAGGGTGATGGTCAAGCCAAGCCTTGCTTGCTCTCCAAGAAGTAGCTGAAAGTTACTTGATTGATCTAATGAATGATTGTCAACTTTTAGTTATTCATGCCAACGTATCACTATTAAGCCCATAGATATGGTTCTTGTTCATAGGATCCAGAATAACAAGGATGCATTTAATCTTAATGTCAACAATATGCTTTGAGAAGCTACCTTGTAATTGGATCTATGTTTTTAGCTCAGGTTTGGTTGTAGATTGTAAGGAGCTTAGTTTTGGGTCATCTTTCCAATAGACCTTCAAGTATTTGATAGCAGTGGCCTACAAAATGGAGCTAAATTTTGCCTAGCTCTAGTTGTACTTATTGCCATGCACTATCTACTGTATATTTCATGGTTGCGTAATGCCAAATCCAATGTTTGATATTCTATTTTGCCATAATTTGCATTGTGTGTATTTCCAAGTTTCTAATTTTCAAAGATTTTTGTTGATTCACCCACATGTCGAGCATCATAAAAACTTATGAATATTAAAAAAATGGCCCCATCAGAAGCCTTTGGGAAGCCTATCCCCGGAGGCTCAAGTCTGGGGCCCTAAATGTGGGGATTCAGGGCCCCAAACGGGTGTCCCAGAGACTTTTGATGAGGCTAAATTTTTTCTGGGTAGTTGATGTGTGGTAGAGGAGTCCACATGTAAAATTTCATGTCAATCAAATCACTGGTCATATTTTTCCAAAGCTTGGATACATTAATTTAAGTTTAAGGGTTTTTGAAAAGTTTTAAGTTTAAAGTTTCACCTCATTTTACACATTTCACTTTTGAGTTTTGAGTTTTCTCTCCTAGAAGACATGGCACACATCAAGCAAGCGGCCCAGAGACAAAACCCCTAGAAATCCCATGCACACACCACCTCTCCTAGCTCCACCACTACCACCACGACGCCAACATCACAAGCGTCAATGGAGGCTAGGCACATTGGCTATTCATGAGATCCACCATTACCAGAAGACCATGCACCTCTTGATACCAAAGGCTCCATTTGAGAAGCTAGTGTGGGAGATTATGAATGGCATACTGATTAAGAATAGTAGGAGGCACTTCCCAGATGGATCACACTTGCAACAACCCAATCGATGGACTACCCAAGCCCTCCTTGCACTACAGGATGCTGTCGAAGCTTACCTCATCAACTTATTCGGAGACTCAGTCTATGTAGCAGTGCATGTGGCATGAGGTCACCATCACCCATAGGGATTTGCAGATAGTGAGACTCTTGTGACAATGGAAGGATAGTCCTGGTGGAGATCAACAACAATAGGGGTGTACTACTAAAGCATATACAAAATGTAGCTTCCAAAGAGATTTTGTAAAAGCCTCGATGGGGGGGGGGGGGGGGGGGGGTCACCTTATAGAAGCACACTATATAACGTGCGTTCAAAGGATACTTTAAAAACCCCTTTTTAAAAAAAATTCACCATTTTATATACCCCTTTTGTGAATTTTGAAGGCAATAGTTATATCCCCTCTGTAAATCTAAAATTTGAATTGAATGTGCATTTTCATGGCCCCTTCTGTACAATTCAAATTAAAACATGATACTACCATAGTGACTACTTCTTCATCTCAACTCTTCCAAATGGAAAACCATGCATTGAGCATCATGTATCCTTTTACCTCATCAAGTGGAGCATTATGAGCATTCATTGCTCATACAAGATCCCAAGCAACTACCACACTAGTTAGGCAATTACCCTCATCTACTCTTTACATCCACACCCTTGATTGTGGTTTTGTACATTGAGTCTCACTTTTGTATGAACTATTGGGCCAAGTCAAACAAACAAACATCCACCAAACAAAAATCATTGCCTTCACGATCATTGCAAGCTTGTGAGCAATCCATTGCAACACCCTTGGTCTAATGTCTTGATTTCATTGGGGTGATCTCTTGGGCGACTCAAACAAAATATCCATCACCTCCGTGATCCTCCTAGGTCCCTGAGTAGTCCTGAGTGACACCCTTGGCACAATGCCTTAATCTCATTGGGGTTAGACTCTTTGGGTCAAGACTAGAGCCTTCATTTCACTCTCTTTGATCACCCTTTTTGAGCATGAGAAGGAGTGTTAGGCTACCTTAAATTTCCTTTCAAAGTACCATGGTTCTTATATCAGTCCCAAAAAGTAATTTTGTGTTTTAGACATCACACAAGACATTTCAACAAGACAACTAGCTCAAACTATTGTATTAAAGAGGACCCAATGTGCACTCCCATTTTCGTAAGTTGATCTTTGTGATTCATTTACATAGAAGTTTTTTTTCAATTTTTGCATTTTAAGAAAACCTAACTACATGGTTGGTAGATGTTTTTTTGGATACAGCCATGATGTGAGACATTGACTTGATATGCTCTGTGAAGATCGTGTGCAAGTCTGATCTTGAAGGGCACAAATGCAATCATTTCTAATCATACTTTTGCATACAACTCTTACTCTCCCTTTATCTTTGTAGACATTCAATGTTGCCTCAATAAGCTCAAAATCACATCTTGAATCATTTCAAGTCAAGACTCTCACAAATTAATCTCCAAAATGATTAGAAATTAGCCCTAAGATACATATACAAAAGTGATTTTAAAACAAACCCAAACCTTACTAAAGCTCAACTCTTTCATAAACCAGTAATTATCATATATGAAAATAACATTTTACTAGAGGTTTCAACGGTTAAAAAGATGCCACTTACCATTGTGAGTGTTATTAAAAATATCTATCTCCTCTACCTGCAGTTAAAACCGCAACCACATTATCTCCATTGCTTTCTTCTACGTCTTTTGAGCTAGACATCGCTCCCATCTTCAACCCTTGATTTGTCAAATATCTTATTTGATGCACTTGACCTTCCAATATATGGGTTCTCATGAAATTAGAAAGACAAGAGTAAGAATATATTCTTGCCAATGACTCGCGATCCATAAGGAGATTTTGTTAGGAAGGTGGCTAAAGTCAGGTTTGCACCTTAACAATAGCTTCCTAACATGAGTGGAAGACAATGATTGGCTTATCTTCTTGCCTTCTATGTAGAGAGGGGGAGTGCTATCCATACTAAGATGCGATTTACTACTACACCATTGTCTACTTTTATTTTGACCACTATCCATGATAGTTTACAAGGTTGAGCAAGTTGAGCAACCCTCTTGATTACCCTCCTCCAACACTTCTAATCTGCCTTGATATAACCAATGCCTAATTTTAAGGACTCCCTTTTTTCCAAGATCCACAACTCTTAACTCATAAAATGGGCCACTTTACTCAAGATAGTGAGCCACTTAACTTGAGTAAAGTGTGGCTAATTTTTTGGAGCCATGCACCACCTTGCCATTAACCATTTTACTAGCATATGCCCTAAAGGGAAAGGCTAATAATATTGCAAGGAGAGGAAACAACTATGGATGCTTTGCCTCACCTAACAAAAGCACCTGGTGTGTTGCCTATAATCCTCAAACTTGGAAGTTGCTAGGATTTTAATGTGAACACAAGGTAAATTCATATTGATGAAAAGCTATGATAGAATCCACTCCCCCTCCCCCATGCTAGTTGTAAATATTTGTCTCATGAGAACATATATGCCTTTAAGTATTGATCCCCTCCCCCCACCCATCCCCTTCCCACCCCACACACACACCCCCCCCCCCTCCCGGCCTCCCTTAAAAAGTGTGCTTTTGAAATTTTTTGAATAAAAACACCCTTAATGTAAATTTTACATGAGATGCATTTATAAAACCCTTCTGTTTTTGGAAAACTGTGAGTCAACATAATAAAAATACCCTTTCTTTTGAACTCACATGGTATATTACATGTTCTATAAGGTGACCCCCGTGAGGTAAAAGCTTGGTTGTAATGGATCCCATGTAAAATGCTATGAGTATGAATACATATTTTTTTGGTGCATCTTATTTTTGTTTATTTGCTTGTTATTTTTTTAATTTGTATCTTTGAGTTATCATTACATGTGTTCAAATGAATACATGTTGCGTACGAACTTGATAAAGCACTACATATTAAATTTAGGATACGAATCAAGTTGCGTATAAATTTGATAAATAAACGTACTATTCAAGTAAAAAACAATAATAAATGATGCATATGACAAACTATATTACACGTAAATCCAACAAATATCAATTTTCAGTGCTTTAAGAGAAGTTTACAAAGTGCAATACATTGGTGATCAGATATCATTTGGCAATAAGTACATCTACTCTCTCCTAGGCTTCTTCGAGCTACACTCCCCAAGGTCACCAGACCTATTCTCGATCATAGGCAACAACACATTTTTCCCTAGCAATTCATGCCTAATGACATTGCGGCCTTGAACACTAGCAATGATGCCATGGTGTTGCACGGAATAATATGCACAGGGGTTCGTGAAAAGTCACTCGCCGCATGGACGCTAAGCAAGGTGGGAATTCAAACACAAAACCAAGCAAAATTACAAAATCCGAAACTTTTTTAGAAGAGTTACAAGGAATACATACCAAACTAAGTATTCATACATCAAACATGAAGAGAAATATGATATATTGCTTGGATGTCAATGTTGATAAGATTTCTTATACATGGCAAGATAACTCCATCTCTTTCATAATTTTTAAGTAGCTTCTAGCATCTTCAAATTACATTTGAGTTAGAGATGTGCCACTTGTAAGTTTTACTTCATTTTGGATTAAGATAGAGTAAAAATATTATTTGGTGTAGAGACGCTTGCATATAGGTAAGCCTTGAGGTTTAGAGACAAATAAGTATCCACATGAATAGCCTTGGCCTCACCAAATCAGTCGATGCACGAGATTTAATGCAACTACCATGGCCTTGTGGCGAAGAATATTAAGCCGAAGGCGGCTCTATATGACACCACAAGACTGCGCATGCAAGGCCTTCTAAATACGTCGAGATTCAGAAAGTGCTCTCGAATAATGTTGGCATGGCGAAAAATAAGTTTTTTCATTTCAATCACAGCTTACACAAGGTAGTGCAGAGGAAAGGTTGACTTAATGAACCAGTCTATTGTATCGGAATAATAAACTTCATAGCTTCTTGAGAGCTCCACCTTTCAATCAAGTGCAAGTCAAGACTCGTCAGAAAATAAAACATGCTGGAGGCACCGTCAGAGAAGGTGATGACGAAAGCTGCCAATAAGATAACGAGATGATGACGAAGGAGAAGGTGAGTTTGTTGCATTCAGTCGTTACTTTGTTCTTCTTCTTCTTCGGCTTGGCTTTTGTCATTGTTAAGTTCATTGTGGCCTCATCCTCCTTTGACTTCTGCTCCTTCTTCCTTGTCAACTTGCCTTCCTTGTCCTCGATGCTTTGTCTTCCAAGCTCGTTAACTTTGACTTCTTATCCTTTAGCTTTGCTGTGTCCTCAATCTCCTCAACACATTTTCCTTCTCTTGTCATTGTCACTTTAGCACCAGCTGTAGCTTCATCTTCATCATTGTTACTGCAGGTTGTCTCCTTCTCTTCGGCTTCACCTTTAGCTTCTTCTCGGTCCCTTTTTATGCTCATTTTAGTCACAAAGCTCAGTGCTTTTCCTCAGAAAAGCTTTCAAAAATCTAGAGATCTTTGACATCAATGTTTACATTAATCATGTCGCCTTTCGAGCCCCCAAAAAGATTATGAAAAGCATTTGATATTTTCCTCTATCTGACATCAAGGTTTTCATCATAGTGCTACCGCTTTTCCTATAAGCATTGCCCCAGCAATTGCTACCTAATGATACCTTACTGCCCAGCAACTTTCCATGCCAGTAATCTACCATACCAGCATCCCACCGCATAGTGCTCCAATCCCTATCCTATAGAAAAAAAAGAGAAATTTTCTAGATACTTATCAAAGTATCTAGAAAAAGTCTCAACTAGTAAAAGTGGAGCACTTTACAAGTTAGTGATATAGTAAAATATTCCTGTATAGGAATTTCAAAATTCTCTAGTTATCCATGTAGTGAAATTTTACTATATAAACAGACTAGTTAGAACTAATCATATAGTATTTTTTATATATAAGAAAACTAGTTGCAATCATGTAGATAGTTTTAAGAATTACTATTATGGTAAAAAATATAAATTAAAATAATAGAAAGAATTAAAAGATGTTATTTTCACTAATAAAGAGGCCAATTCAAGATGCATATATCATCAATACTCAAAGGTTTATTGTGATTTTTTGTGACATGAATTTTCTCTCTATAGAGTAACCAATCCACGAGAGCTTTTGTCATGGCTGGCAATGTTTGCTCATTGCGTCCTCCTAAAAAAGTAGGATCTCTCTTAATAACACCATATGTAGATTTTAACGATGCATATAGCTCATCAATGGATTGGATGTCTAAATATTTGAGGAGAATGGTTTCTTGGTCTTCCTCTTCAAATGCATTAACAACTTGCATTTTAGAAATACAACATAGATTAGTGTGCTACTACATCATAAGTTAATTAGCTACTCTATTGTCTTAATATTTAATAACATTGAGTTACCGATGAAGTTCTTGATGGCAATTCTATATTAGAAGGATCCACACTTTTTGATGGCTCAACATGGTCGAGAGCCTATAGTATAGACAAGAAATAAAGTTAACAAAATTAAATAATGCCACATTTATTTTTACAAAATGCAAAGAAGTACCTTAGATAATTTCTTATTTTTGCCCTTACTCTCCTTTTGTTGTTGCTTGTTTTACTGCATTTTCTCACTCATCTTATCATAATAAGTTTGTAATTAGATATAATTTATTAAATACATATATTAAAATAAAATATCAAGAGATGGCTAAGCATACCTTTCGTACACGAAGACTTTTCTATGCTACTTCAACCTCCTCAGGATCCTGGATCATATCTCGTGGAAGAGAGTGTTCACTACTACATGAACCCTATAATACAAGAAAAGTAAAACTTAAAATGGAATATCTTTTAAATTAAAAGTATACAAAAATTAAGAATATATGTATATATTCCTCATACAGATGGAATTCCTTGTAGTAGCTCCATAAAACTATGATCTGAGTTTAAATAGTCCTGAAACATAGGTTAAGTGTTAGAGACAATCAAATGGGAAAAGACTATAAACCAAGGTATACTAACCATTTCATTATTTTTTTGACATTTTTCAGAAGCAGAAATTGAAACAAGAGGCGGACCATCATTGTGAGATTCCAACTAGTACAAGCAAGAAAATTGAAGTCTACATAAAAAACTAAAAACTTAAAATATTTAAATATTTAAATGAGTGAATGATGTACATACATGTGTTGCACTATTCTCAGAAAATATACATTGTTCTTCCACCATAAGTTGTGGATAATACATCTCGTCACTTGTATCCTAAAAGTTTAGAGAAAATATAATGAAAGGTAAAATATATCTAAGAAATTTAAAGTGAAATGATTATAGTAAAGATAAAGATAATAAAAATTATACAATAGAAAAAATAAAACTTGAGATAAAAATTGCAAATCTTACCAAATTTTGTTGCATTCTTCTATTAAAAAAACATAGTTGTGCCAATCAGTACCAAATTTTTATGTATATAATCTATGGTGAGAAAATTTTGATAAATAAGTATGCTTACCAAAGATATATCCACCAAAGATGATCTTTTCCTCTTGAGTTTCTTTCTGAGATTTTGAGCAATAGAAAGATAGTACAGATATACATCCTCCTTTTTCTAAAGGTAAGTAGCACCAAGAAACTCAAGGGGTAAAATTTGATCATAGTTTTGATCTATGATCTCTAAAAATCTATGTTTGTCATCTTTATTATTATGAAACCGCAAATCATTGCCAATCTCATGGCTCTTGACCCAATTATATACTTTTCTATGATTAGCACAATACCTAACATTTTGCGTATCTCGATAGTATTTTAGTAAAAATAGTTTTCCAAACTCATCTTGGTCTTCTCGACTAATCCTTTTAGGTGGTTTGAAAATCTGGTTATATGTAGGAGTCTTCATCAGAGAAACATCCCCTATTTGTATACTCTTGATTTGTTTTTGAGGTGGCAATTGGACTCTTTTACTTTGTATTGAAACTGGTTTGCTCATGCTCACTGTTTGTTCGAAACTATCATTCTTTGATTTCAGTTCCTCAATTGTTTTTTGCAGATTGATGATAGTTTGCATCATTGAATCTAGAGTTTGTTGACTTGGGGAGGCCATGAGACAAGCTAAAATTAAATCAAGAAACTATGTTAATATTCAACCAATAAAGAATCAATCAATCATATAAAAAGGATACAACAATGATCTCACTCTCTTTTTCTCTCTCTCTCAATGATTTTAATGAGCTTTTAATTTTTAAAGAAAAACACCATACAACAATACAATATACAACTATACAAACCATGAGATAAGCTAAAATCAAACAAGATACAAGCTACAATCAAATATACAACTTTATATGCTAGTATTCCTTAAACAAGAGATTATATCCATACATTAATCTTCTTCAAGAAAGAATTTTTCTCATTCTTTAATAATCACATATGCATATATACATACATACACACAAAAGTCCAACTACCTATACATGAGACACAACATGAGCTATATCCACAAGATACCATCCTAATATACAAACACCCAAAGATAAAGCATTATGATATACACAATGGGATGGCGATCAGATAATGATGTCCATTATGACCAATGCTACTAGCACCCATTTGGATCTACAAGAATGCAACACACACACACACACTCTCTCTCTCTCTAAAGCAGTCAAGTCACATCACGTGATCTCCACACTATTGGAACATCTATAGACTCTCCAATTGATAATGTTACTCTCCTTCTCTTTGTAACTTCAAAGTTTGACATTACCATGCTACACAAGTTCCAATCCCTCTAAATATCTTCATCAATATCAATTCTCCATGTACTTCTATTATGATCACACTTCAATCATGACAATTTGCACCTTTTTTCTTTATAATTTACCTCTCTTATCATTGCATGAATGTACTTCCCATCCATATCATCATGTTTTCTTACCAACACAATATCATATTTTTCCAACCAAGGAGGTATACAACCAACTGCCCCTATTTGTAATAATCTTGTTCTTTGAATTAGATCTTTTACCTCATATGCAACAAGTCTATTATGTAAAGGTAAAGGAACAAACTTATGCAATAAAGAACTCAATGGTCTTATGCAGTCCCATGTAAATGGAAGTCATTGAGTTTGTAGTACACTCATTCCCATGATTGGATCTATAAGTAAGCATTCTTCATTTTCTTTTACAGTTATGCATTACTTGTAATATTCTCCACTAAAAAAGGTGTGATACTCTCCATCCCATTGAATGGAAAAAAAATTAGTGAGTCTTGCTTTCCAATGACCTATACTTTCTAACGTACTATAAAAAGTGTCAGTTTTTACCATGACATCATCTGCGATCTTGTATATTTCTCCATTATAAAGAATTCTTCTATATGTGGTAGCTAGATGTACTACTAGTGCATTCTCTTGAAGACCAAGAAATTATGCAATATATTTGTGTTCTTCTGATGAAAGGGGTCTACGTTCTCTTCTCTTTTTTGTGATTAAAATGCCTTTTTCACACATCATTATGTTACAAGGATATTGGGAATCATCTCTTTCACATATCCTTTGCCTTCTCAATTGAAGAAATCTCCACAATGCCATTCTCATGAAATGAATAACAACACCGTGTCTGGTAATCAGTGAAAGCATAACCATCAGGTAAAACAAGATAGGCATGTACTTGGATAAGCATTCTTTCATGTGGCAAAAGCCCGTCTACTTCCATTTCAAATAACTTAAATATTGAAGTGAAGAATTTCCTCTTATAATAATTTACATAAGATATTTCGTTAAAGTGATTATTGGTATTTCCCGCTATATATAATGCTACCATTCGCTCAAAGTCACAACACCAATACACATCATGCGATCCATGTCTCAATATGTCATCTAATAGTTCTCTGTTTCCTGCAATGTGTTCTAAGGGAGAAGAAGTAGCACCAAAGGCTTCTTCCTTTCGAACTCTCCAAGCAGAAAACAAAGTACGTACAACACCTAAACATTCTTTTGACCAACCAATACATCGGCTATAACTATAGAAGGCATGTGCAATATCTATGAGCAACAAACCTAGGTCAAAAATTGACTTTGGTATCTCATCAACTATACCTAAAATATATGGTAAGCACCATTTGATAAACTTTTGGTTCTCTTCAACCTTAAAGCTTTCATAGTACTTATTTGGATTACGAGGCCACCGTCCATGACAAATAGAGGGTGGAGAGAGCTTAAAAGCCTTTTCACAACAAAAATCTATCATCTTTTTCTTTTCATTGGACATGGCTCTCATAAGTACTCGTATGTATTTTTGAAATATATTTAGAGATAACACATGCATCGCATCATATACCAAGTCTATTGACAAGTTAAAACCATACAAATCATACAGTTTCCATAGAATAGACTCTCCAGCTAAACCTGCAAGCTTTAGTTTTCCATACTTTTCAACTTGTGTGGATGCCCTCTTTGAACTTGATAAGGCATCAATCATTTCACCTATGGATTGTTGGGTTGGAGGATATCTTGCTTGATATTGACTACCATCGTAAAGGTAATGTCCTTGGAATGAGGGATTACTAGTATCAAGAGTAGCTTGGGCTTTGTCTCTATGACAAAAGAATTGCCCACCATCTTTGAAGGATCCTATTTTGCATTGTGCACGATGATCCCCTATAACCATCATTAGCATTGATCTAACAACACAAAAGTTTGATTGTCCCATTGGATTTTCAAAAATCTTTTCTACAGGGTAGTTGTATGACACTTGCATGCCATTTATGTAAAGGTCTTGTAGCTCACTAATAAGTGGTCTTAAAAAATTTTGAAATACATCAGGAGTATTACGAATAAATTTAGAGCAACTAAAAGGTATGAATAAAACAGGAATAATGCCTAATATGGAACCCTTCCCACCATTAAGGACCTTAATTTCAAGCACACCACAGTCCTTTTGAGTGGTACGAGAGGCTTGGAAGCCATCCCAATGTAAAAGAAGTGCCAAGTTTCGAGGATCACCTCTACACTTTTTCTTTTTACATTTGTTGAGATGTCAACATTTTTTATAAACAAAATTATACTCTTGCATCTCTTGGTCAAAACCTTGTTCTAGAACTATTGAAAAACAAGACCTTGGAAAAGTTGTATATACTTTCCCACATGTAGGGTTGTTGCACACAACAACCATCTCATACTCAGCATCAGGATTCCAAAAATCTTGATATCCACGACACTTTGTTCCATCCCAAAACTCGTTTATGAATTCTGGTTGCATATGGATATCTTTCCCTAACCATCTTGTTTTATGACGCCACATGCTTAGGAAATCATGACAAAGTGTCCTGGATCGCACTAAAAGCTCTAATTGTTTCTTTAGAGGCAAATAATCAATAGCTAACATTTCTCTCCTTGGTTTATTGCTTTTTTTACACTTTTCACAACATTCAATACAATCACGCTTTAGTATTCTTTTTTGCATATTTTGTTTGCAATAACACAAGACTACATCTTTGGCATAAGAATCTTCTTTACTAGGTGTAAGAAGTTCAATTTCATGATCATTTTTTTTACTTCCCATGCAAAACCTATAGCGCTCAGGTTGGACCATGCCAAGACCATGATACATAGAGTCAAGTTGCTCCCAAGATGTCGGGACTCTCACTCCATCAAGGTTTCCATCCCATGTATCAGATAGTTGCACTAATAGCTTACTTAAACTTGGCTTTCACTCTTCAACTCTTTGAGCCCTAGCCCTTGGATTGCCCATGTCTCCAAATAATAATTGGAGCATCTTCTCTTGTGCACTAATTGATATTCGGTTCTCATCCCAAAGATCTTGAAGCTCAATTATTTTTTGTATAGTTTGTTGATATAATGATGGCCCAATAATAGATATGTGATTGTCTATAGAAGGATCTATTTGAGGAGACTCAGCATGGTTAATTGAGTTGTTGTCATGACTGAAGGGGGGACTTATAGAAGTATTGATAGTTTGATCATTGCCTTGTTCATGTTCCCTTTCATTAGAAGGAGTAAGACCAATTTGCATACTTAGTGCATCATATTTGGCCTTCAACTCTTGGTGCCTAAGAAAAGTTTGTGGACCAACACTCCTCCCACCATTACAATATGCAAGCCAGCCTTTCATTAGAAGGAGTAAGACCAATTTGCATACTTAGTGCATCATATTTGGCCTTCAACTCTTGGTGCCTAAGAAAAGTTTGTGGACCAACACTCCTCCCACCATTACAATATGCAAGGCAATCACACCACCTATGTCATCTATTTAGATCATCTATGTTAGTTTCACCATGCATTGGAGATGATTCTTCGTGCCTTCAGTTCTCAAGATGATCTCCTTGCACATTTGAGTCCCTTGGTTCACTAGGATGTGATCTTTCTAGAGAAGAATGCGTAATCCCAAGCATGTCATTTTTAGTGTGTCTAAAATAAGTACTACAATTCACTAATTGCCAACCTTTAGTACTATGTGCACACTTCTAGTTACATGTACATTTTCTTAATGTGCTTGTAGAAGAAGACATCCCTTACTTGAGTATCTTCAATCTTCAATCCAAGGTTGATGAAATTATGAGCTCCATAATTAAAACTCCAAGACTGCAAAAAAACTGACCCATAACATAGTTTACATTAATAACATATTTTATTTGCGCAGTTAATATCATAGTCTATACTAGTTTAGCAATAGAGCTACATTTAAAACCATACTTTGTAGTGTCTCTTAGTGTCTTGGAAATAAACACACAATTTCATAATTAGGATGAGAAACCCTAAGTCGTGAAAGAAAGGTGTTGGGAGAACTCTTAGAGTTTTCCTTGCACCCTTGAAATTCATAAGGATTGGCAACATTTGTTGAATGTTAACAATGCTAGAGGTGCAGATGAGAGGCACACTAGGGGGAATCCCAATATTAACTACGAAGATCCAAAGGTCCAAGGACCCTTGCATCCTAGTGCAACCAATGCTATGTTTGAAACTGTGAGCTAAATGGAAATTGGTTTAGAGTAGATGGGGGAAGTGGAGTGGTATTGTGTGGAGGCTATCTCAATTATTGGAAGCTTAGCTGATAGGAAACCTAGGCTTTGTGACGGTAAAGATCCACCTAGGGTTGGGTCTGGTAAAAGAAGCCAACTTAGAGGTAGTAATAGGCAACAAAGAAGTGAGCCACCATAGATCAATCATGAAAGAATATAAAAATAGAAGAGTGGTGGCATCCAATCAAGCCATGGAAAGATTAAAAGGTGATGGATTTGGAAGCCCAAACCCTACAATGATGATAATAGTTTAGTAGGTAAAGTGCCAAATTTGCCAAATAATGAGGGCATTAGGTCAAATAGGTCAGATAAAGCGAATGACCTTAGGATATTAGCACATTGATATTTTCAAGATTCATAGGGATATTAGCCCTATAGATCTTCTCACAAAGACTTTACCTTTTGAGTGCTTTGCACTCCATAGAACTTCTCACAAAGTCTTTACCTTATGATACGTTGGCCTTTGAGAATTTTGTAAGTCTTTGACAAATAAGACAATTTAGTAGAATTTGAATATAAGGATAAACTTTTGAATTGTTCCATGATTCTCTCCAATTTCTCAACATAGTGGAATGCTTTTTTAAGTGTGTCGCATAGGCTCTTTACTTTGTTGCAACTCGTGTGAAGGTCCTTGACTAAAAGAGCATGTAGTGTTTCTGGAGATAACCGTATAGAGCTTACGCATGCAGTGTAGCATGTTATTGCAAGATAGGCATGAAGCTCTTTTGCAAAAGAAAAAATGGGATGTTTATTGACACGTGTGATGAGGTAGGCCCATGGGTACGATTTTAGTGGAAGGACACTAAGGTCACTACTGCATGCAGAGTACTCTAGTGCATGCAGTTCTGACAGTATATTCCTCCTCCTCTCTACGAGACATGCAGTGATCGATCTCCATCTACCAGTAGCTTTGACTTGAAAAGCAATGGAGTTTTGTGATGGGAGCGACCTATTGATGAGCAGGCTCCAACCGTACCAGCATGCAGCTGCCTCTTTGTATGGCTTCATTGGCAATAAAGAAACCAAAGGCAAGGTAAGGGCTACAATGATAGAGCTGTAGGAGTCCTTCCTTTCTTTGCTGCACTGTGATAGGTCTCAGAAGCCCACCACACGTGCAAGAGTGTGAATGCAGAGAATGCTCCGATGCAATACTACCCATTATGCTATCCTCAAAGCTCTTGCCTGAGATGGAAGCAGAAGCGGCTTTCTAAAGGTCCATAGTTTGGGGACATCTGTGCCACTAAAACATCTAGACCGTGCAGTATCATCATTTACATCTTGACAACGAAATAGCATCAAATAGTGAACCAGACCATGTAATTGCATGCAGAGTGCAAAAGCCTGCTCAAGATGCAGAAATAGTGAACTCTGGTAGGAGATATAGCTGTTGATCGCTCAATCTCCTCTTTGCAAACTGATGACAAGATACACCAGCTTGGTGAATTGTTTAGACTCCTTGGTGAGTATATGGTGAAGGTAGAATAAATGGCTAGGATTTTGTGATTTAAACATCCAGAATTTAGTACTGGAGTATGCAATTCTTGCAGCTTCTACAACAAAAGGCCATTTGCTTCATCACCATGCTCCGTAGGATAGCTTGATATTATCAAGGACAGGGAAGATTGCAAGGAATAAAATGAAAGCAAAAGACCTGATCTGGAAAAGACTGCTGGAAAAGACTAGGCAGCTAACAATGATAACAGGGGGAATGAATTCATGTGGGCAGCAAAGGGCTTGACGGTTATTTATGACAAATCATGGCCAGCAAGGAATTGATTGACTACGACAAATGGATTGCTGTAATGGCATCTCCTTGAGTAGTCATGATCATCACAGGGGCAAAATAGACAAGTCTTGCTGATGATGCCTTCTATCTGATGAAATCTAATGAAATCACAAGCAACAAAAACTAGTTGATGCATACAGTTCTTGATGTCTAGGCCCCATCTTGATTCCTTCACGAGCAGTAGGTTGTGTTCAAGCACAACCTATTGATGCTAATTGTGAGCATATGATTAGTGAATTTATGGGAGCCTTGTCAATGAGGAAAAAACAATTTTTTTTCAAGGACTCGGAGCAAAGGTTGGTGGCCTCTCATTGGTAATATTATCATGATTACAGCAGCCCTTTGCATGTTTCTTTGAATATCATGGCTAGATGTGCAGAGAGACCCTCAGCAAAGTAGCATGTGACCCGTTGGATGGCATCGTTGTGGTGGCAATGTAGCATCCACATCACTACAATGGATGTGTTGATCAGAGTCTGCATGATACTATACTACAAATACGAAAGTGGAAAGCTATCAAATGGGGCTATATTGAGGACTCTCGAACCTCTGACTAACTCGTAGGATGATGCACAAGAAGTTCTAGACCATTGCCATGGTAATTCTCACATGATGAATTGTTAAACATCCTTTTGACACATCCTTTTAACACATGGGAAATTTTCAAAAGCTTCATGTGATATGCAGGTCTGTGAATTGTTTCACTGTGAAGAAATCATCGGTAAGTAGTCATTTCTCTCTCTCAATTTCAAGGATTACATCATGTCCTATCACAATAGACAGGAGATCAGGTAGCTCAATGGAATAAGAATGGACAAACCTCGAGCAACATATCCTGGAGTTCCTTTGAACTTTGAATGCACTTCTTTAGAGCTTACATGCTTGGCAATCCCAAAATCTGCTAGTTTGGCCACCATCTCCTGATCTAAAAGTATGTTGCTTAGCTTCACATCACGGTGGACAATTTGTTTCCTGAGGCAATGATGCAAGTAGGCAAGCCCATTAGCCACATCCAATGCTATTTGCAACCTCAAGGGTAGACTCAACTTAATGGGCTCCTAACAATGGAGCATACTTCATGATCAGGAGATAGAACCTTGATGGCTGCATCCGCTTGCTTGATTGCAGGTGCAATTTGTAGAGTCAAATTGGTCAGAGTCCCCCATGCATTCAAGGCCAGAGTCCCCCATGCAATCATTGGACAGGTCTATACTTAACATTAGCAATTTTGATCTATTTCCCTGCTATCTGTGAAGAAACATATTCTTCATACATGCCTTGCCCAGCTTGTAGGGTGTGAATGGGGCTGAGGTAATCATAATGATGTGCAAAAGAGGGGTATCTATATAAGACTCTACTAGCTACCTTGCTTGTCAATGTTGATCTTTCTCTTGAATGTTCAAGAGCCTAGATTCATGTGAAAATTCATATGAAGATATTGTTGGTAGACATAGTTGGAGCTTGCCTTGCACAGCTTATCTATATATATCATTCATACATTGATAAGCTGTTCCAAGCAAGCCTGCTTAGAGTTTACAACCCTCAAGTCAGCTTATCTATATATATCATTCATACATTGATAAGCTGTTCCAAGCAAGCCTGCTTAGAGTTTACAACCCTCAAGTTAGCTTATCTATATATATCATTCATACATTGATAAGCTGTTCCAAGCAAGCCTGCTTAGAGTTTACAACCCTCAAGTCAGCTTATCTATATATATCATTCATACATTGATAAGCCTATCTATATATATCATTCATACATTAATAAGCTATTCCAAGCAAGTCTGCTCAGAGATACAACTTGAGACACCAAGTCTGCTCAAAGTTTACAACCCTCAAGTTAGAGGGGTGATGACACATCAATAGAGGGATGATTACATTGTGCAGGGCTATGGGATGACTGAGGCAAGGCCTGTGCTAGCCATTTCACACCTGCATTTGCAAAGCATCCATTTCTTGTTAAAGCGGGGTCCATTGGAATAGTTGTGCGGAATGCAGTTGTGAAAATAGTCAATCCCAAGACTGGTATCTCGCTCCCTTAGAACAAACCTAGAGAAATCTGCATCAAATGCTATAGTGCAAATGCCGGACTCAGGTACATTGTCTAGGTAACTTGCTCTTAATCCTAGATAACTATGGGCAAGTTCAGACTCATGATTAGATGCTTGTGCTGTGAAGGATAACAATAAATACTTCTTTTGATACATTTTCTATAATGTACATTAATTATGTGTTAGTAGATGCACCATATTTTGGTTATAGCCTTCAATTTCTGAGACTGTAAGTTTCTCAATGCCCGACTATGCTTATGAGGACACATTCTTATAACCATACTATATTTTAAAAATAGTTAAAGAGGAATCTTGAAGTTTCTTGTAAAATAGTACCTGAGCTATTAAGGTGTGGCCGTACTAATGGTGATGGATTGAATTTATAATGTCTTGACTCCCGTGCCTAATCACACTGTGCAAAATTATAGCTGCAGTACCAATGAGATTACAGCACAATAGAAACATTAGTATAACCTCTTAGGATCAACTAGTTATTATGACTATCATGATAGAGAAGATTATCATGAGTTGTACCGTTATTACAGTGAGAGATATACGTCTTTCATACCTTGGATCAGGCTTAAGCTTGGAAACTGCAGATTACCAAGTGATGATCGATGATGGAGATGTCGAGATGATGGACAGTACAAAACTAGAGTATTACTTTTTTTGCTTGTCCTGCACCTTGCACTAGCTCAAAGCACAAAGTACAAACTCGTCTTGTGAAAAGAACAAAAAGAAAAAGAAGCAGTACGTTGGAGAAACGGGTGGGAACCCCAAAATGTAAAGGAGGGAAGCTTATTCGTTTTTTGGCTAACGGTAGGATGAAAAATTTCTTATTTATTTTTCTAAATCTTCATTTTATGGTAGGATTACATTTCTCTCTTTTTCAAAAAATCTTCATTCTATGATTTTATAAATTTTTATTGTTATGACATACTATATTTTAAATATAGTTAAAGAAGAATCTTGAAATTTATTGCAAAATAGTACCCGAGCTATCAAGGAGTGGTGATGGTGACCGATTAAATTTTTAATGTTGACTCCCGTGCCTAATCACAATGTGCCTAATCATGTGACCGATTAAAAGTAAGGAGGGAGACTAACGTTTTTTTGCATAGGCTCGCAAGTGGTTGGCATCTTGGAGCATAATCTCACAAGTGGTTGGCATGCTAGCAGACTAGCTCTTATGCTTCAGGCTTCACAGTCAACAAAAATTTATAAGCTCCATCATGTAAACGAAGCTTGGAATGTTTAAAATATGAGAAACATTAATTGATTTAGCAAAGTTTTCTCTTATATTCAAAGGGAGTTTCTATAATTTAGATTTATGGTAGGATTAGATTTTTATCTTCATTTTATGGTAGGATTAGATTTTTCTTTTTTTCACAAAGTCTTCATTCTATGATTTTATAATTGCTTATTGTTGAGAGAGAGAGAGAGATGCATGATTGCCTTTTACAAGCAATCATGTATCTCTCTTTATAAATATTTTTTTTGAGTTGTGTAGGTAAACTCCTTGGTAGAAACACATAATGTTTTTGGGGTTCAACTCCCTTTGAGTTTATCCTCCTAATCACCTTTTGTAGGTTTGATATGTGTAACCACAAAGATATGGTTACAAAGATATGTGCAGCCACAAAGGTATAGCTTTTGTAGACAATGAGGTCACTGCATTTGAGAAGAGGTTTTCTCTAAAATTTTTCCAAAGCATTTCAAAGCTTCATCACGATTTCTATCTATCAACGTGAACAGTAGCAAATCAAGCCAGTCCAAGAGACTATGCTCAATACTAGAAGAAACTTCTTATAATTCCAGACTTTGTGTCTTTCATCCAAATGCAAGGATTATCTCGAATCATAGCAATGGTGTGCATGTGTAAAGGAGCCTTGCGATAGCAATTGTATGACTTTATGAGATAGGACCCAACAATTGTTACAACTAGCTTATATCAGGCCATGGAGAGAATCACCAACAACTATTGCAACTATCTTATTTCAAGCCATGGAGATATTGTAAGAGCCACTTGAGCTTGATGACTAGGAAATGGGACTAGAACTATCTTATTCAATGGTGTATTTCTCATAGGACATGTACATCAACAATGTCTCAATAGCAATAATTGATATTGGTCCTTAGTTGGATCTCTTTCTCATCTCTTTGCACCATGAAAATATAAAAAATGTATTGAACCATAGTGCAAGGCAAAAACTTCATTGAGCATGCTTTCTCCCTTTGTACATCTCTCTTCAAGCTTCTCCTTTCTCACATAAGGCTTGGTTGTGCAGGTATTTGATGAGCTCATCCTGGACGACTTTTTGCACCATGTACACTGAAAGTGTGCTCTTTTCTAGGATTTCTCTTTTAATCAACATCCTTTATTTTTCACATCTTCTTTCTTCTTCCTTCTATGGTCATCTTCCCCACCTTTCTTGTGCTAAGACTATGTTTATTGTTGTACCTCTACTTTGACATGCTTGAACTTTGTATCTTCAATTATCATTAGAAGTGTAGGTCCAAAGTCCAAGATAAGGAGTTTGGTCCTCATCTTATAATATTACCTTGTTGCTAACTTACTTGATTGATTCCAATTTAGTTTGGAAGGTTGTAGTGAGTAGGTGTTCCTTCATGTGAATTAGCGTATAGGTTGGTGAATTGACTGGAGGGGGACCAAATCTCATTGATGAGCACCTGCTCTTGGTTGAAGTGGAAGTGTGCAATTACCTCTTATAATTTTGAGGAAAGTTACATTCATATGGGTGCTTGATGGTATGGCCAATTGCATTGTGACTTTGAATGCCATGCGACCCCTTGGTGCAAGTGGAAGGGCAATTAGGTTTCAGATGGTGTACGTTTCTATTTAACAAATTTATCTCTTATATCCAAATGGAATTTCTATAATGTTTTTGAGTAATGTAGCTTTCTATTTATATCCAAAAGTCATTGTAGTGATAGCAATGTAATCAAGTTAATCTTTCTAATAATCAAGTCACACCTTCAATTATTGCCAAAAAGAACCATTTCATATTAGGATAGAATAAAGATAAGTGCATGAGGTTTTCCTAGGTTTAAGTGCCAACACAAAATCAATAAAGCAACTAAAAGTGCCAAATCATTTATGGAGGAACATTAGATGAATTGGTGGGATTCTATGGGAAGTATATTTCCATGTATGTATGGGTAGTGAAAACAATACGCATGATTTGATTGGCCAACTTATAATGAGGTATTGTCTCATCTTATGATAGTTTCCTAAAAGACAAGGTTCATCTATGTTGCTAGAATAGTGAGTAATCCAAAATGTTTTCAACCTCTTGTGATAGACCTTGCAAGGATGTTATCCAAACCTCCTATCTTGTAAGGCTCTTATCCAAACCTCCTATCTTGTAAAGGAGGGAAACTATAACGTTTTTTGTCTAACTGTAGAATGAGAATTTTCTTTTTCTAAATCTTTATTTTATTGTAGGATTAGATTTCTCTTTTTTCCACAAAATCTTCATTTCTATGATTTTATAATTGCTTATTGTTGAGAGCTATCCACATGTGTATGTAAATTTAAAGGCGCGTGCTCTTACTCAAAGTGTACATGAGAGAGAGAGAGAGAGAGAGAGAGAGAGAGAGAGAGAGAGAGAGAGAGAGAGAGAGAGAGAGAGAGAGAGAGAGAGAGAGAGAGAGAGAGAGAGAGAGAGAGAGAGAGAGAGAGAGAGAGAGAGAGATGCATGATTGCCTTTTACAGGCAAACATGTATCTCTACAAGATAAAGCAAGGCTTGATGGTCAACAAAGAAGGTGAAAGGCATAACCAGAAGATAATGTTGAAATTTCTTGATGGCAAACACCATGGAAAAATCCTCTCTCTCAGTCATGGAAAAGCTCATCTTGGTATCCTTGAGCTATTTGTTGGCAAAAATCACAAGATAGTCTAAGTTGTGTTCTCTAGACTGATACAAAACAACTCCCATGGCAAACTTTGAGGTGTTAATGTGTACATGGAAGGTAATAGTCCAGTTTGGGGCTCGTAGAATCATGTAGTTGTCAAAGTCTTTTTCAACTCTTCGTATGTGCATGGGCATTCCTCAGTCCATTCAAATATTATTAGCAATTTGTGGAGTGGTCTAGCGATTAATGCATAGTTCTATTATTTCGAAATAGTATCTCGTATGTCCTAGAAAGCATTGAACTCCCTTGTAGTTGGTTGGTGCTAGAAGGTTGACAATAACCTTGACATTCAAGAAGTCAGTGGGGGCAATGCCATTCTTGAAAACCATGTGTCCTCGGATGCATCCATGTTTCACCCAGAATTGGCACTTAAGGGGGTTCAACGAGAGACAATACAATCTACATCGTTCAAAGACTACGTGGAGATTGTCTAGGTTCCCTCCAACTCATGTGAGGACACAGATTGTCAATGAACATGTCGAGACCAAAAAAGGGCCTGAAAGTGGCTCTCTAGCACTAACTAGACCTCTAAGATACATAAGACACCCCACATGGCCAGGAGCCTCTAAGGGACATACTATACTAAACTCTAATATTGATCTTGCATTTGTAATGGGACATAGTCCAACATTTGTCTTCCTCTACTCCTCAGCGGGAGATCCCATATACATTGATATAATATACCACGTATCACATACATAGGGAGGCAACCTCTTAGGTGAAACACTACGGCTCCACTACAGCTCTCCTACATCTCGGGGATTTCCCCCTTGATATGTTGCTCCAACATAAAGAACAAACGTACAAGCTTCACTCTTTTGTATATTGAACGAACCAGGAGTTGATATTTCCTCACTAGACTCACCCTAAGGAACCAGTCGTCTATCCTAGAGCCTAGGAATCCTCACACACTCCACGCTTGTAATTTATTTAGTCAATCAACTGCTATGCATCCAAGTTTTATACCATGTGGCATGCAAAATGCAAAATTTGTGAAACCATTTTATGATTAGAAATCAACCATGTGGTGTGCAAAGACAATTCTTTAATGATTTTCCAATCTACTCGTTGTTGTTGCGTTGTTTGAGACTAGCACCAAGTTTTCTTGTGCTACTAGTCTCTTTAAACTTAAATTTTTATCAACCTGTATGCTATGCATAAACCAAATGAATCAAAATTTGATGTATTTCCAGCAACTAAACACACTCACAAATGCTCTCTCCCCCTAACGGTTTAGGTTTTGCCACATTGCATAGGTTCAAGGTTCATTTGTATATCATTTTTCATATGGAAAGTAATAAAAATGCATTGAAACATACAAATAAGGCCGATCTGGGTCTTAATCCTCATATCTCAGCCTCATTAAACATGCACAAATATTATTCATATTTTCCTTACTTTTTAAAGCACAAAATACATTTTTCTCTTATTTTTCCTATTTTTTCCTATTTATCTATTTATAAAAATAGGGTATTTTTTGATCTATGATTCTTGACTGATTATGAAAACTAAAAGATAGTTTTCATCAAAATTTATTCCATGTGAATTTCGTTTCACCACCCGAAACCAACAAAACCTTCATTTTCCATTTTAAAAGCCGCTTTTCGGGTTCGAATTTAATTATTACGATCATATATCATAATGGGTTCTACATTTTTCTGTATACAGCCCTCAATCATGATGAAAACAAGATTCAAACAAATTTTTGTTCCATATGCACACCATTTCAACTATCAAACATTAAAAAGAAGCAAAATTTCTTCATAAAAATGAAGCATACCACTTATTCGCGTGTTGTGGGCCTTTCGATAATTAATACAATTTTCCAATGGACCTACCAAGATTTATTCTTCAGTGTTGAACACCTTCTGTGAGGCTCCTCTTGATCTTGGAGTGATCGGATCACCGTCGACAACAAGCATCCTTCATCCCCTCTTCTTCTTGATTTCCTTTATGTGAATCACCATTTGGAAGAGAGAGAGGGAGGAGAGAGAAATACTAGATTCCAATCTTTTGATGTGGGCAGCAGCAAAGGCAAGCGTTGGAGAACATAGAAGTTCTTCATCTCGAATGGTGGCATTGATTGCTATAGGTATATGGACCTTCTACTATGGCTTATAGCCCCCCCCCCCCCCCCCCCCTCCCGTGTCCTCTTCGTTTTTTTTGCCTATTAAAAAAAAGGCCCCTCCTCCCCCAGGTCACATTTCAGTTTGGAGGGGGAGGCCCCAAGGGTCACCCCCCTTCCACTTAAAGTCCATTTACAACAATTGTTTTTTTTTTGTTCTCCACCTCAGGCATTTCCATTGCACTATCTAGTCTCCGATTAATGTTCTGAAAAATTTGCCTAACCGTCTCTAGGTCTCCCACTTCCAGCCACTTCCAGAAGTCCAATCCGACACCCATAAAAATTATGAAAATTCTACAACTGTCCCTTGGTGTGTCTTCAAAGCACTTTTGAAACCCGTCTTTTGTTTGCCACTTAAAAATGACCCAACTGCCTCTACTGCCTTCAATGGGATTCAATTTTCTCTTGAACTTCAGGTTTTTTGGAAAATTTTGAGCACTTTTGAGGGTAAAAAATCCACCACTCATTAGTGACCACGTGTTGAGTGTTGAAATGACTTGTTTTTTGGCTGATTTTTGTTGTTTTTGAGAGCTGAATGGTTGATTTTATGAGATGATTGATTGGTTTAGAAGTGGTTTGAGAGTGTTTTGGATTATATTGATTGTGTTTTGGAAGTTCATGATGTTTATTAGTGGTTCTGTGATGTTCTGATAGGTTCTGATTAGTTCTGTATACCTTCTGTATAGCTTCTGTTTTGTTCTGTTTTGTTCTGATTGTCTTCTGTAGGAGGGATGGAGTATTGATTGATGAAGATTGAGATCTTATGAAAGTTTATTGAATGGTTTGTGAGAGTTTGGAATGGTTTGAGTATGAGTTATGTGGTTTTGATGACCTTCTGTAACCTTCTGTAGGTCTTCTGTAGAGCCTCTGTTTCTGTTTCTGTTCTGTTCTGTACTGTAGCTGTTCTGGTACTGTTTTGTATGCTTTTGTATGTGTTCTGATGGATGAGAGTGTAGCTTGGGAAAGTTTTCTAGCCTTGGAAAGAGGTGAATACAAGTGCAAAAGAGCTGAAAGAAGTGGAAGAAGTAGCTGCTGAAGACTCAAGTGAAGACTAGAGTGAAGTGACAATAGTGAGCTATGAAAGGACACTGTAGTGGCTCTGGTGACTCTTCATATCAGACATACCTCTTGGGAGGGGTATCCACGACCTAAGAAGGATTATTGAGAGTGATTTTTGAGAGATTGTAGTGAGGATATGATGTATTATTGATAGAGAGAGAGAGAGAGAGAGTCAGAGATAGCCAATTCTAATGAAACAGAGTGATTGTATATGAGAGATTGAGAGAGAAGACTATGAAGATATTGAAGATGAATACTATATGATGTATTTCCATTCAAAGATGGTGTATTCCTTTGCTTTCTTTGTTATATTGATGGATTTTATGAAGATGTTGAAGAATATGGTTGATTCTATCAAATCCGTGGGAGATCTACATGATGCTGTATGAAGATTTGTTGTGCCTGGTGTTCTTTTCTTCATTGTGGTCATATGAAACATAATAAACAAGCTTGTTGATATTACAAGATAGATTTTCTTGCAATAGAATTCCCTTTTCCTTGGTGTTCCTCTTGGGGCTCCATGTTTTTGGTGCGCAGCCGGGGAAACTTGCCATCAACAAGCACCAGAAGAGGCTGAAAATGAAGGAAATGGCATTGCCAAGAAGAGAAGAATTCAATGGATGTTTGTAAAGTTCCTTCTTCCACTGAAGAGTTGGAATTTCTCATAATTAAAGTCACTTTCCACAAGAAGTTCATCCCACAATGGCAGAAACACATCACCATCATGGTACATGCTCTATGTGGTGGACAGTTTCCTCTTCCTGTTGAAGTAGCAGAAACTTGCATCTTGGTGGCAAACTGTTTGGGAACAAACTGAAGAGCAGAAACAGAGAGAATGACCATCAATGGAAGATTTGGCATTCATTGAGAAGTTTCCAGACATCATCAAGTAGGAGATTGTGAAGAAGCTACAGGAGTCTTGGTCTGTGGAGGTTCACAAAGACAAGAAGGAAAAGAGTTGGAATTTGTTCGTGGATGCTCAACAGCAAGATACATGGGATGCTTGGTGCACTGATAACCTTCTGTTTGTTCAATTAGCAACCCACTGGAAGTTGGTAGACAGAGTGTTTTTCACAACCTACACTGTTGAAACCATCAGAAGCTGGCATTATTATGATGATGGCACCACCACAATGCTTAGACGTATGCATTTTGACACCTTCAGAACCGAATACCTTCCTCTGTGCACTGGCATGAAAGCAGAATTCAGAAACGTTGAAAAGGAAGAAGTAGAAGAAATGTTGGCAAGACAGTCCTCCAGAGACTGAAGCCTTCTGTTAACCCTCTGTGGAGCACTAACAATATAGTGGAGCCAACCCCCTGATGAATGACGTAATAAAGAGGCAAGCGTTAGAACGAGTCCAGAGGTACGTGAGAAGAGAGAAAGCAAAAATCAAGGCTAAGAATGAGCTCGCAGCAGAAGCTGCCTTTGACGCCCTTGCGGAACTCTTTACAGAAGTCCCAATGGCACATCAAGCCCTTCCTCCTCCTGCTGGAGGTCCACTTCCAAGCCAGATCCGTCCTGGAAATATTGATGACAGGCCAGCAAATGTAGTTCCATTGCTAGTTTTTAAGGGAGAGTACAATGAAGACCCCGATCTTCATGTAGCAGAGTTTATGGTAGCATGTGTGGCTAACAATGCCAGAACCCCTTAGCATTGGTTAGCAATATTCCCCGCCACTTTCAAGGGCGCGGCGTTTCAGTGGTATGAGAGACAAGCAGCAGGAACTTTTGGCACATGGGACGACCTGAAGTTGGCCTTCCTCACTAAATTCAGGCGTGAAGGTTTTGAAGAGCGGATGCGAGAGGAATTTATGAACCTAAGTCAGTCCTCTAGAGAAAGAGTAGAAGCTTATGTCTCACGAATGGTATCCATCCTGAAGAGATGGACTAACCATAATCTAGATGATGGCATTCAGAAGGGAGTGTTTCTCAGAGGATTACAACCAGAAGTCTGTAAGTTTGTGGAGCTGCAAAGACCAGCCACACTGCAAGCTGCAACAGAAGGTGCAAGACTGTATGATGAAGTGGAAGCTAGATTAGCGATGAATACAGGAAGAGGAGTCCTACCTCCTCTGATGCCAGGAATGATGTACTCACCAAATGTAGTCCCAGGGACTGTCCCCTACCCTTACCAACAGATGCCCCCAGTATCACAGTACAGTGCACCAAATCCACAGTGGCCACAATCCATGCCTCAAATGATGGTTCAACCACAACAACAATGGTCCCAACCAATTTCCTCAATGCCAAATCAGCAGCAACAGTGGAATCCTACCAACTGGAGCCAACAGCCAACAGTTCAAACAGGAGCTCTGAATCAGAATCAGAACAGAGACCCCTCTGCACCAGCCCAACCTGTTCATGCAGTGATTACAGAGACTCCTCAAAACCCTCCTGCCAGTACCTCCCGAGGAGAAAGCTTGAAGGATTACTTATCCAACTCAGTTACAAATATCAAAAAGGAGTTGATGGATGTGATTACAGAGTAGCTACAGACACTGAAAGTGAATACCGCTAGCATATCCAACGTTGCAGGAGCAGGAAGAGATGTGATGTGGTCAAATACTTGGTGTGGTAAGTGTCATCAAGCAGGTCATTTAGCCACTGAATGTACACGAAAACCAACCATTCCTGGAGCCTTCTGTTCCTACTGTTTGCTGAAGAACCATACAGAGGACATTTGCTCTCTGAAGGAGATGCATGATAGGAGAAGGAAGGGAGAAGACATAAGATTTAACTTGCTGGAATCCAAAATGACAACACACGATATTGGACCCAAGCCTAGAGAGTTTGGTCCTAATTTCGAACCCAGAAGATTTCCATCCCAAAGTTACAGAGGAAGATAGTCTGGTGGTGGTCAAAGATCAGAAGTGGAGTGTTACAGATGTGGAGAAAAGGGACACATCTCACCAAATTGTCCAAATCCCAGAAGGTCAGTGGATTACAAGCCCTTATGCAGTCGATGCAAAGAAGAAGGCCACACTGTAAAAGATTGTCCAAGCCCAGCCCCAGTGAAAAACAGTGCTACTGACAGTTCGGCTAAGGCCCAAGAGCCTACCTCCAATTTAGTGGAATTGGAAGCTGCTGCCATCACACGTGCAAAGCAGAAGGAACCACCTATCCAGAAAGAAAATAATCCTCCTGCTAGAACAGTGAAGTTCAATCTTCCACTAGAAGAACAGAATAGAACAGAGCCTGACAATGCCGTATAGAGCACTACAGTGCCACAGAGAGTTACAAAGACAATTCCAGAGACAGGACCAGAGGTCCAGGAGATAGAAGAGGAGGAAGTGCCACAAGTGACAGAAGAAGTTCCCATGATGCCTCTGTTGGAAGAAAGAGGGAAAATGAAAATGGGTGTTGCCCCATTCCCTAACCGGTTAGAGAAGCCAGTGGATCCTATTAAGGAATACGATCTAGTCAGAGATCTAGATAACTTTAAACCAAACCTTACATTCCGACAATTATTGATGCTATCTCCCAGTTGCCGAAAAAGGTTCAAAAGTATACTGACAAGAAGATGTGGCTTAAGGATTGCTCCTTCAACAACAACAAAGTCCAATAAAGCTCCAGAGCCTGTAAAAGAAGTGGATGTGGCTAACGCCTTCCTAGATCCGGGTACTCCAGAGACTGGCGTGTGGATAGAAGGCTGCTTTATTGCAAATGCACTGATTGATGGAGACTCATCAGTAAACATTATGACGGATGTAACAATGAAGGATCTAGGCCTACAAGGTGTGCAACCAACCCAATGGCTCATCATACTGGCGGATCAGAGCAGAATCAAGCCTTTGGGCATTCTCCCATATGTGAAGACTACAGTGGCTGGGAAAGATTATTGGCTAACCTATCTAGTGGTGAAGCCAAACTCTTATGGTACATCCTACCCTCTGTTACTGGGCAGACCATGGCTTTTTGAAGCCATGGATGGATTGGTTCAAAGGAACCTTGACCTTGGGTAGAGGACCCAATAAAGTGGTGCTAAAGCTATATGGTTCTCAAAAAGGACATGGATCCATCTCCTTGGAATTATCTTCTGACTCCCCTAATGAGGCTACAGATCGAACATCAGCAGACGAATATGCTGTCAAACAGATCCTTCCCAAGAAAACAGTGGCACGTTCCTTAAAAGTGGATACTGTAAGCCAACTTCCAAAAGATGCAAAGTCATTATTAATGGGAGAATACTTCATGCCTGAACCAGGAACGATTTCCGAAATCACTTCTGACAGTGAGATAGAAGCATGGATGTACTGCTCTCCCTGTTACATGGCCATAGCAAAGCCAGAGACAAAGGCAAAAGAGGAAACAGAGAACCTGTTCTTCTCCTACAGAGCTCCTACAGAGACAGAAGCAGAGACAGAGACAGAGACAGAAGCAGAAGCAGAGTCAGAGACAGAGACAGAAGCAGAAGCAGAGACAGACAGAGATAGAAGAGGATGAATATGATATGGACGAAGAAGGTTATGAAAGTGAGCTAGAAGAATCTATCCCACCTGCAGAGGATACATTTGAAGAAGAAGTTTGAGAAGCATCGGAAGCAGACGAGCTCACGCTATGGGACAGAATGGCGATGGTACCATTTGGTCTCGTAAATGGATCTTCTCATATGCAAAATCTTTATAAGACATGGGTTAAGAAGAACAAGCCGTCTTTCAGCAGTGGCTCTTGCCGTCCTCACTCATCTCTGCCAAGAAAAGATGATGATGATGCACCGTGCCAACAAGCACCAGTCCCACAAACCCAACAGAAATTAGAGGGTCTATGTTATGTGACATTCTTGGATGTGCCATCAGAAGATGAGTCTTCCAGCCAAGAGGTAATTAATCGTGAAACCAAACCCGAAACGACTCTAATCCCATTTCAACATCTCCAGAAGCAACCTAAGTCTCCACCAAAAGAAGAAGTTGGTTCTAGCGGGACATCAGAAGAGGATACCACTCCTTTGAAGGAGTCGGATCCGTACCTAGAAGCAGTCCGCGGGACCTTCATCCGTGAAGTAGAAGGTGAAAAGCAGTTAACCTTTGTGGATGCAGAAGGCACTAAACGCCACTTGAAGGTGGGTATCAGCCTCCCAGAAGAGGAGTTGTCAACCTTGTACAACTTGTTGAAAGAAAATTTGGACGTGTTTGCATGGTCCTACAAAGACCTAAAGGGAATTGATCCCACAATATGTCAGCATCATATTGACTTGGAGCCTGATGCCTAGCCAGTACGGCAATGACAGAGGCGAATGAACCCGAATCATTCCACATTGGTGAAAGCAGAGCTGTTGAAGCTTCTGGAAGCCGAGTTCATCTATCCAGTGGCAAATAGTGAATGGGTTTCACCCATCGTGGTTGTACCCAAGAAGAATGGCAAGCTTCGTATATGTGTGGATTTCCGAAAGCTCAATTCCAAGACGAAGAATGATCACTTTCCTATCCCTTTCACAGACCAACTGTTGGACACAGTGGCAGGACATGAGCTTTATTCCCTTCTGGATGGATTCAGCGGATACAACTAAGTGCAGATAGCAGAAGAGGACCAATCCAAAACAACCTTCACCACAGAATGGGGGACCTACGCTTACCGAGTGATGCCATTTGGGCTTTGCAATGCCCCTGCTACTTTCCAACGAGTCATGATGGCCGCATTCCAAAATCATTTGCACGATTTTATTGAGGTATATTTGGATGACTTCTGTGTCTATAGTTTGATCCGTGAACACTGGGGACATTTGGAACAATGCTTTGATGCCAGGAGTATGGGATTTCCCTCAATCCCGACAAATGCATCTTTAGGGTCTCTTCTGGAGTTCTGTTGGGCCACATTGTCTCTGCACAAGGGATATCAACAGACCCTGCAAAGATCGAAAAGATCGCAGCTTTGACAGCACCCACCAACCTCAAACAGTTGAGGGGATTCCTAGGCCATGTGGGTTACTACAGAAGGTTCATAGCCCATTTTGCAACAAAGGCAACCTCCTTGCACAAGATTCTGAGGAAAGATGCAGAGTTTACTTGGACGGAAGAATGTGACAAAGCCTTCCACACTCTGAAGTAGTGTCTGATTGAGGCACCCATTCTTCAACCTCATGATTGGACGAAAGAGTTCCATGTACACACTGATGCATCTATTGAAGGCTTAGGTGCTGTCCTCTACCAAAAGGGTTCCTCGAAGCTGGATCAACCGATCTATTATGCAAGCCGGAAAGTCACTGATAGGGAACAGAACTACACAGTGACAGAGCTAGAGTGCTTGGCAATGGTGTTTGCCCTAGAAAAGTTTCGCCACTACCTCCTATCCATCCACTTTAAATTTTATGTGGATCATGAGGCCATGTCCTTTCTGATGAACAAAGTGGATGTGAAAGGACGAATGATGAGATGGCTCCTTTTATTCCGGGAGTTCGACTTTGAGGTGATTACTAAGCCTGGTCGTTCCCATGTTCTGGTTGATCATCTGTCGCGTATCCCACAAACTGCAGATGAGGAGCAGGATGATCCAAACCTCCCTGATGCTTCCTTATTCCTGGTAGAAACTGTAACTCCCTGGTATGCAGACATTGCCAATCTACTGGCAACCCAACAGTACCCTCCTGGTATCTCTAGTCGGGAAAGGAAGAAGCTTATGCTAGAATCAGCCCCCTACACCCTGTTAGGCGGTGCACTGTACAAGAAAGGCAAAGATGAAGTGCTCCGAAGATGTGTTGTAGGAGATGAGATTGGGATTGTTTTGAAGGCTTGCCATGACGAGCCATGTGGAGGTCACTTTGGAGGAGAAGCTACAGCCAGGAAGGCTTTGCTAGCAGGTTACTGGTGGCCTACCATTCATAAGGATGCCTATGATTACTGTAAGATGTGATGCTTGTCAGAGAACGGGGAAACCGACAAAGACAAGTGCCATGCCACTGCAGCCTATCCTTCCCTTAAAGCCATTTGAGAAGTGGGGCATCGACTTCGTAGGTCCAATTGATCCTCCCACCAGAAGGAAATAGAACAGATACATCCTGGTATGTACAGATTATGTCACAAAGTGGTGTGAAGCTAAAGCCCTAAAGCGGGACGATGGTAACAACGTGGCCCTGTTCATGTACGAGAATATCATCACCCGTTTTGGTAGTCCCTTAGAGCTCGTAAGTGACAGAGGCACTCATTTCATTAATAAAGTCATGGAAGAGTTGACAGAATTGTATAAGATCCGCCATCACAAGTCCACTCCTTATTACCCTAGAGCCAACGGCCAAGTCGAAGTCACAAATCGCATCCTCTGTTCGATTCTGACAAGAACAATTGCCGCACATCGTCGTGATTGGGATGATCGACTTACAGAGGCCCTTTGGGCGTACAGAACCTTCCATAAAGCAGCAACACGACAGACACCTTTCCAGCTAGTGTATGGTACAGAAGTTGTTTTCCCCGTTGAACTGGAATTACCCTCTTTGAGAGTGGCTATCAAAGAGCGTTTGGGGGACGATGATTCACTGCAACGCCGTCTCTTGCACGTGGAATGTTTGGACGAAACTCGTAGAATGGCTCTACAGTGCATGGAAGCCACGCAAGCTCGATGTAAGGCTTAGCATGACAGCTTCATCAAGCACAAGGAGTTCAAAGAAGGTGATTTGGTCCTAGCCTATGATTCACGATTTGGCAAGTTTCCTAGCAAGCTCCAACAGCGGTGGATGGGCCCCTATAAGGTACTTGCCGTCAAGCCTAATGGCTCTGTCCAAGTGCAGACCGTTGATGCCTCTGATGATCCCTTTCTGATCAATGGATATCGCCTGAAGAAGTACTTCCCTCCTTGGGAATCTTGACAATTACGGTCACTTGATCCTTTCCCTCGTTGGCGCGGCACTGTACTTCTTATGATGCTACTTCTGATAGCCGTTCTTCAGTCACTCCTGATGAGATGGACGCAACCCTCTGTCCCCTCAACTCCACCTTCCAGCCTTGATCTCTTATCCTCCATTTTCCACCAGCGACAGTGGCAAGGTTAGTCTTGATACATGGTCTTTCTACCATTCCCTTGCTTATTTCGAAGAGAAAGAAAAGAAAAGAAAAGAAAAAAAAAAGAAAAAATATACATATTGGTCATGGGAGAAAAGGACTTAGGTCCCTATCATGTCGACCTATTCTTTGAGAAAAGGTGGAAACACCCTCGGGAATAGGGGGAAAAAAAAGAAAAATAAAGAAAAATAAAAGAAAAATAAAACTGTTATGGGAGAAAAGGAAGCAATTCCCTGTCATAGCAAGCCTCGTTCCAAGAAAAGGTGGCACACACCCTTGGGTGCGAAGCTGGCTGTGGAAAAGGTGGCAACACCCAGCAGTCCAGAAAGTGGATTTATCAATTGATATCCCCAGGATCCAATTCCGAAGCTGCCTCCCTTGGTACGCTGTGTCCTGGGTCTCTCTGCAAAGTGTCTAACTGTCCTTTAGCAGATGACATGTTCCTATCCAACACAACATTCGATTTGATGGCTACCTCCCTGGATACGCCTCTTCAACAACTGACGACGCGATCCTCATCGACAAACAATCGAGTGACGTGAGCTTTCATCCTAACCGGATGGGGACGTGAGTATGGGTTGCCCTCTGTAACTATCCACAGAGAGTGAGACAGAGGGTGGGCCGAGAGACCAGTCTTTTCCCTTCAAATCAAATGAGAGGTGAGTAGTGTGAATGAAGTGTTGCACGCATGGGATGGACCTCTCAATGCACAAAGCACAATTTGTTTCTGTGCACTGCACCATAAGGCTTCTTGGCCTTCCTTCTTGCACTGTATGCCGGCACAGGGCGGGATGCACAGTTGCACCATCAAATGCACACAAGGCATACAACCTTTGCACAAGTGACTGTGAGGATTACATCAACGGGTTTCAGGAAAAGGCTGCCCTCCTGTGTCTATCAACCGAGCGTGAGACAGAGGGTGGGTTGAGTGTGACTGGAGTTTCTTCAATCAATTACCGAGAGGTGAGATTGAGGGACGTTACGACACTTGGAGTCAGGTATGTTCTGATTTCCCTATGCACCCACGGGATGGGTCTTTGCCGTCATCACAGGACACGTCACCCTGTTCTGTACACTGCACTGTAAGGCTCCCTTGCCTTCCTTCTTGCACTTATGCCAAATGGGTTGGACGCACTAATGCACCATCAACTGTGCACCCTGGCATACTCCTTCTGTACCATTCCCCTGTCGATTTCTAAACTGGGTATAAGATATGGGTTTCAATCATTCTTCCTGGAGTGATATTAGTCATGGGGCGAGTGACAGTTCTTTCATTCCATTTGAGTGACTGTGAGTTGAGTGCAATATCCCTCATCATCGATAACGAATTTCCTGTGATTCCTTCCATCAGTCACCTCCTTGGGTGCTGCCGCGTGGTTCCTACCATGAAGGACGTGTGCTGTAAAGATGTCTTGGTACCTCTAGCAGCCGACAACGACACCGGATGTGCCATCGACAATCGACCGTGATCCTCAACAACATGGGCCAAGTTTTCTAACCCTACAACTTTTGTTTCTCAGTGACGTTCATGTTTTAAGTGTGGGGATGTTAGTGGATGGTCTGCGGCGTGGTCCTAGGTCCCTGTTGCTCGGTTAACCCTATCCATTAAGGTCTTAAGTGTGGGGACGCGTCCCTGCGCATCTACATTGCATACCCTTCTGCATATGCCTCAACCTGCTCATGCATGTATGCCATGACTTGCTGTTACCTTGATGGGGTCCCTTTCCACCCATTCGTTCATTTTCCACCCACCCTTGGGGCTGTTCCCTTGCAGTTTTCCTTTATTCCCTGCTTTTGAGGTCCTGCCATGTGAATGCATCCTACGTTCACCGACGTCCAAATCCAACTATATAGACCTATTCCTCCTTTTGAACTGACTATTTTTCCTTTTTACCTACCCCTGTTCCGGTGCACGGTTTTTGAGTTATTAATTTTTGAAGCATTTTGCGCAAATTAGCTGGTTTTCCATGTGAACGCCTTTTTCTTGCTTCACAACCATGATCTGACATCATAGCCCTGACAACCACTTTCTCCTTGACATTTTTCCTTTTTACTCTGAGTCATTCCGATACACGGTTTGTCCAATATTAATTTTCCGGTTTTTTAAGACTTTTTCATGCGTCTTATTGACATTTTTCCATGTGAACTTGCCGTGTTTGCATCGGAATTCCAATTTGATTTGACAGCCGTGTCCCGTCTGTCTTCCCCTACCTTTTTCCTTTTTCCTCTACCCTCTTTTGCCTTCTCGATTTATTATTATTAATTTTTCAATGAGTTTTCGGGTGTATTTTTGGTGTCTTTTGCATGTGAACCCCTCCTACTTCCACCGGAACTGCAGTTTAACATGACAACCCTGTGCCGTTCCTTCCTGCGGACATTTTTCCTTCTTACTGTATGTCATTCCGGCGAACGGTTCGTCCGATATTAATTTCTGATCCCATTTTCGGGTTTGTTTTTTGGGTTTTTCCCACGTGAACGCATCTTATCTCCGTCGGAACTATGTTTTGATGTGATAGGATTATCGGGCACGTCTTTCTGCATAATTTTCCTTTTTCTTGCACCTCGTTCCGATGCAAGGATCTTCTGATATTAATTTTTAATTGCATTTTTTGGTTCGTTTTTTGTGTTTTTTGCAAGTGACTGCCCTTTGCCCCTCCCGGAACCTCCGTCACATATTTTTCTTGTCTTCCTCCTGTCGTTCTGCCCACTTTTTATTTTTAGGTCATTTCTTTTTGACGTCCGGATTGGGAGTTATTAATTTTTCTTTATTTTTTTGAGTTTTTGCGCACCCCGTCCTACGCGTGAACGCGCCCGTTTTTTGATTTTACGCGTCTTAACGCGCCCCAATTGCATCCTCGTGTCTCATCCCTGTATCCGGGCACCCTTTCACTCCTGTCATGGCAAATTTTTTTACCCCCGCCCTGCGCACACGCGCGGGACCGGGGGGTACGCCTCTCCTTTATGGGACCCCCCGCCCGTTTTCCCCCTTTGGGCCCCTGCCCATCTTTCTCCCCTACCCCCCTTCCCACCCCCTGGGCACCCCGCCCATGGACTCCGCCCATATCCATTTCCACCCCCCAGGTCCTTCTCTCTCCCCGACGCCTCCCAAATCCTAACTGCCTCCCCTCCCCTCTTTCCCTCTCCCGCTGCTCTTGCTCATGCCTCCATCTCCACCCTCCCTACCTTCATCTCCACCCCCCACCTCCCTCCAACTCCACCTCCCTCTCTTTCTTTTCTTCTTCCCTCCCTGTTCTTCTCCACCTCCTCCTCTTCCCCTCTCTTTCCCTTCCTCTTCTCTTCCTTCTTCTCCCTTCTTCCTCCACGCCATTCCTTCTCTCCTCCTTCCTCCCCTCTCCTTCCCCTCCTTCCTCTCCCTCCTGCCTCGTACTCCCTCCCCCGGCCGCCTGCTCCGCCAATGCCGTGCCGGGTCGCAGTCACCGCCAGTGCCGCGCCGGGTCGCCTTTGCCTGCACGACGCCCCCAGCCCGGCCGCCCATCGCCTCGCTATCCGTGCCCGTCGCCTCGCTATTGGAGCTCGTCGCCCTGGCCCGCCCGCCTCCACGCTGTCTGACGCCGCCCGCTGCCACGTCAGCGCCTCCCGCTTCCCGCCTAACCCCCTTCCCACCCTTTCAAACCTACCATACCCATTCACCCCCCCACTAAACCCCTTTCCCACCACCCCTATTAACCCCCCCACTAAACCCCCTTCCCACCACCCCCATACCCTTCCCCCAGCACACACATAACCCCACCCCCTCCCCTAATCCCTGTTCCTGCCCCCAGCACCCACTACCTCCCTTACTCCACACTAGCCCCCTTTCACACCCCATTCCCACACGCACACCCCCCACCACTAACCAGGCCCTCTTTCCCCCCACCTTTGCACACACCCACCCCCTATCCTTCTATAAGCCCGCTGTCCTACCCCAGCAGCCACGCAGCACCTGACCCCTCCTTAACCCCCTGTCACGCGGCACCTCACACACCGCCCCATCCACACACCGGTTTTCCCTCGCGAGGTCGACACGCATGCGGGTGTGTACGCGCTTGTGGTTGATCGTGCGGTTGTTCGTGCGCGGCTGCGGGACTTTGCTCATTGGTTGCTGCCACGCAGCTGCCACGCAGCCTCTTGCTGGGTATTTTCCCAGATTTTTAATTCACACACCCGCAAACCCTTTTACAATTTTTTAAAAAAAAACAACAAACAAAAACATTGACAAATACAAAACAAATCATTAACAAACACTTAAAATTCTGAAAAATTTACAAAAAAATCTAAGAAAATTTCCTCTTATTTTTGCAACCCATGGCCATATTTTTCTAAACCTGTAAATTTCAGAAAAAATATTTTTGCCCATTTTAAAAGTCTAAAATCTTTTTAAAAATACCCAAAAAATTTGAAAAATTTCATTAAAAATGCTTAAAAATTCCAAATTAATTTCTGAAAAATTCTTAACACTTTCATTAATATTTTTATTTATCGTTGGCCTATTTTTGTAAGCTGTCATACTATTTTATTTTCCACCTAAATTCCTTAAAAATACAAAAACAATAATAAAAACACTCTTTTTCATTCCACACACCGACTAAACATTTAGAAAAAAAACAGATATTTTTGGCTTGAGGAGAGTGCATTCTTTGCATTTCCATACACCCACTACCAGGTATTTCCCTTTTATTTGTTATTTTTTTAAAGCTACCCCAAAACCCACGGTTACTATAAAAATAAAACATAACCACGAAAAAAAAAAAACAAAACAACCAAACCAATACTTAACATAAATGAAACCTAACTACCACCATGGCACGCGCATTCGCGCTAAACACACTATATTTTTTAATAAAAATAAACCTGCTGTTCACTTAGCACGCGCTAAATGCGCTAAAGAGGCACTTTAATACTTTTTAATTAAAATGAACCAGCCATCACAAGAGCACGCGCTGGCAAAAAAGCACTCCACATCACCTTAATTTGTAATCAATGAACTTGCATTTAGAGACCCAGTCTGGGTATCGAAGTCCGGGATTCGACTTAAAGCACCGTTTTCACCTAATAATTGGTAATTAAATTTTTAAGAAGGAACTGCCGTTTTCTTGCTAAGGTTTATCACTTAATAAAACTTCACCCATTCTTAATAATTTCTTAAAATAAACCCTTCATTAAATTAATCCCCCCTCACTGCACTTAATTCCCCTTTTTAATAAACCCAGTTTCGTGGAATGGGTATGCGCAGTCATTGGAGTTATTTCCATGGTCAAACACCGGTTTATCAACGATGTAGTCTTGATATGTGTCAGATGTGGTATTGTTTTGGTTCCGTTTCTTTGATACGGTTAAGGGTACGGTGTGTAGTTTTTTCTTTTATTGCCTGATACAGGGTTCTGGGTGTTTGTCTAATGCATAGCATGAAGCTTTCGGTTGCATATGTCTAAAGGTCATATTAAATTTTTTCTAGGCTATGGTTTGCTTGGGGTTAGTTGGTTGCGTTACGTTTTATTGTTTTGGTTGTTCTCTTATCCTTGGTTTTTTGTCTGTTGCTTTGCAGGCATTCTCCTTGATTGTCTGTGTTTGTGGTGTGTGTGTAACCATCTGAATGGCGCCTTCTCACACTCCTCCTCCTATCCAGTACGTTCCACTAGTCAGTAGGGATTACTCTTCCCTACTCACTTTTGAGCCTCTCACGAAGGCGGAACTTGCTGCTTTTGTGGCTACTTCCTTTCCATTGCTTCCCGAGGATCCTTCGTTATGTGATGAGTTTCTGGCCTCCTACAGCAAGAAGACAGGACTAGTCCAAGGAATTTCTATGACTTTGACACCTCGAGGCTTAGGGAAGGCTCTGTCTCTTCCCTCCAAAGGTGAACCTTTTGTTACCACTCGTCAGCTTTTCTCTAATGAAGAGATTCTGAAGCTGTTGCAAAAGTAGACAAGGGAAATGTTGGATGTTAAGAAGGTGATCAACTCTTCAGGAGTTTCCTTTTCTATGATCACTGATCCCGTATGGAAGATGGTCTCTTAGTTTCTCCAGGACAGGTTTATGCCTCCCAAAACGCCATCCCAATACTTGTCCAAAGAGCTTTTTACAGCTTCCAGGATGGTGTTGAAAGGAGTTGCTATTGATTGGAGCACTTACCTCCTCACTAAAATGGATCAACATTTCGTCAAAGTCACCAGGGGTAATGTTACCAATGTCACATATGGATCATATTTGTTTGCCTTCTTAACCTATTCAGGTTTACAGAAGAGTGTACCTCCACCTCCTCCATCAGATCCAGTACCTCCTCCTCCACCTTCAGATGAGTCAGAACCTATTGACATAGAGGATGATGATTCTCCGCCTCCCCTGGTCATCTAGCACAAACGCTTGAAGCGGGTAGCAGATAAAGCTCCTTCAGTACTTCCTTCAGTGTCCATTCTTGCTACCTCTGGCAGTGATCTCCCCGGGTATCTCACTTGTAATAACCTGTTCAGAGCACATCGCGAAGGATCATTGGACATATCCGCTCCCTCACTAAACAGTCTCGTCTCAGGAGATGCAATTCCTTTCCTCTGTAAAGACATTCAGAGTTCCATTGAATTGTCATTGAGCCTGTGTTCAACAGCTGTACGCGTCCTTTTATGAAGAAATCATGCAGTCTAAAGACTAGTTGCATAAGGCAACATCCGAGTTAGCTTCTGCTAAGGATACCCTAGCAGATTTGTTAAAGAAAATGGAACAACAAACCCAACTGGTTGCCTCCCAAAGCGATGAGATCTCTTCTTTGAAGATCCAGCTACTAGAGGTTCAATCCCAGGTTACTAGCCTTTCAGAGGAGAAGGAGAGGATGTCCAGAGAAGCGTAGGAGTTCCAAACTCTCTTAGATGACAAACTTTCAGCTTTATAGACTGCTAATGACACCATGGCCTCCCAAGCCTCCCAAATCAAGCAGTTGCAAGTTCAACTGGCAAAGTCACGCTCTGTTCCTCCAAGCCCTAATGTTCCTTTGATCCCTTCTCTTTCACAGCAGGACTTGGCTGCTCTTCAGAGACAGGCTACCTTGTGTCCTCTATTCCAAGATAAAGTGGAAAGATTGCAATCCAGAATGGACTTGTTATGGTCTACCTTTGAGCAGTTTCAGGAATATGTTCCACCAGACCATTCTTTCTTTGTCCACTACCACTTACAGAAGTTGGCCTTCTACATGAAGCTTTCCACGATGGATTTACCTCTTCCAGAGGATGGATGGAGTGGGGCTTGGTCTACTGAGTTGTTGACAGAGGTGGTGAGGATGGTGTTTGAGGATTCTATCATGCCAGATACCATGTTGATGTCATACATGTATCTACGAGGAGACTTGTTAATTCCAGATGAGGTGGATATGGCATGGTATGTGGGGGATGTGGTTCTACAAGCTGTTTTGTATGTCAACCATTTGGAGTTGCGCATAGCTGACATGTTCCAGAGTTTCTCCTCCAAAGTGGCTGATTGTCATGATAATTCCTGGCATACCATGATTGATTCTGTGGTCCTGAATCAAAGACACAACACAGCCCCTACCTATGCCCAGAGTACTAATCAACTGAGGATGGATCTCTTAGCCTATCTTTCAAAACATAATCCGTTTGATGCTACCTTCTTTGATGCCTATCATAGACGATCTCTCTTAGGATCTTCTGTTCCTACCCTCCTATATTACCAACAAATGGCTCACCGATATGATCTATATCTTTCCCTTTCTCAATCTAATTCCACCACTATTTTACCCCTTCTTTTCCAACCTTCATCTTTCCCTCAAATTCCCATTTTTACATACTGTTCCTTTATTGAGGATAGAGTATTTTCCCCTTCTCCACCCTGTCCTTCTCCATCCATTCATGTACCCTCCACATTTCCTATTTATCAGTTAACACCCTTCCTTAGTGATTCCCTACCAATTTCTGCCACTCCTTTAAACTTTTCTTCCTTTTATGATTTTGCATATCCCTCACTTCATCCACTTTTCCTTATTCCACTTCCCTCACCTAACACTTCTATATCTCAACCACCTCAGTTTGTTAGTGACTATGATGGGTTTGATAATCAGATTTCCAGAAGAAGGGGATGGAGCTCGAATGATTCCCTTACACGACCTCAGATCAATTGGCCAGTAATTCCAGGAGAATGGACAGCTGCCAGTCAAGCTTATCAGAACTATGTTCATTTTGCTCAGCAGTATTCACAGTCTGCAGATCCTTCAGTGAGATAATTAACTGCTCACTTTGCTTGGTACTTGGCGTATATGCATACGCACTCTCATAATGATTCCAAGCCTATTCCAAAGTTGTGCATGAATGTCAATGTGAGCATTGATTCCCAGCAGCTGGATATATTGTATTTTCATGCCTTTGTTTGCCTAGCAGATACCTTGTCCTGTTGGAAAGGATGTGCTGTCTCTTCAGTTTTTTCAAAATCCTCCCAAAACCTTTGTAGATGAATCCTTGTCTATGGATCGTTTCCGACAACATCAATCTTTTAAGAGGGATCATCTTCATTGATACCTTTGCAATGTATGGTGGATGCTTTTTAATGAAAATCTCTCTTTTTGGAGGAGTCATTCAGATGGTTGTGTTGTGTGTAGTGTTTGTGTTGTGAGTTCATTTATGTAAAACGAACGTGGTGGTTTCCTATTGGATTGGATTTCATGCGAGCTACATTTTGGAGAATTGTGGTGTTGAGGTCGTGGTTGGAGAGTTGAAGCTGATGCTGATGAAGAAAAAGAAAACTCTTATATCCTTTACAAATTTGTTGTGATTTTTAGTTTGATAAGAAGTGTTAATGTATAAAGGGTTTTCCTTTCTTTGTATTTTTATATCAGATGCAGGTTATAAGTTGGGGTCGTGGTGGATGGATTCTTTTTGAAGAGATATTGAAGATTAAAGTTAAGCTTTTACCTGAACTTGTATTCCCTTTTTCCTGGGTCGTGAGGACGCTTCCTTATTAAGTGTGGGGATATGTTGAGTGTTGAAATGACTTGTTTTTTGGCTGATTTTTATTGTTTTTGAGAACTGAATGGTTGATTTTATGAGATGATTGATTGGTTTAGAAGTGGTTTGAGAGTGTTTTGGATGATATTGATTGTGTTTTGGAAGTTCATGATGTTTATTAGTGGTTCTGTGATGTTCTGATAGGTTCTGTATAGCTTTTGTTTTGTTCTTTTTTTTTTCTGATTGTCTTCTGTAGGAGGGATGGAGTATTGATTGATGAAGATTGAGATCTTATGAAAGTTTATTGAATGGTTTGTGAGAGTTTGGAATAGTTTGAGTATGAGTTATGTGGTTTTGATGACCTTCTGTAACCTTCTGTAGGTCTTCTGTAGAGCCTCTGTTTCTGTTCTGTACTGTAGCTGTTTTGGTACTGTTCTGTGAGACTGTTCTGTATGCTTCTGTATGTGTTCTGATGGATGAGAGTGTAGCTTGGGAAAGTTTTCTAGCCTTGAAAAGAGGTGAATACAAGTGCAAAAGAGCTGAAAGAAGTGGAAGAAGTAGCTGCTGAAGACTCAAGTGAAGACTAGAGTGAAGTGACAGTAGTGAGCTATGAAAGGACACTGTAGTGGCTCTGGTGACTCTTCACATTAGACATACCTCTTGGGAGGGATATCCACGACCTAAGAAGGATTATTGAGAGTGATTTTTAAGAGATTGTAGTGAGGATATGATGTATTATTGATAGAGAGAGAGAGAGAGAGTCAGAGATAGCCAATTCTACTGAAACAGAGTGATTGTATATGAGAGATTAAGAGAGAAGACTATGAAGATATTGAAGATGAATACTATATGATGTATTTCCATTAAAATATGGTGTATTCCTTTGCTTTCTTTGTTATATTGATGGATTTTATGAAGATGTTGAAGAATATGGTTGATTCTATCAAATCCGTGGGAGATCTACATGATGTTGTATGAAGATTTGTTGTGCCTGGTGTTCTTTTCTTCATTGTGGTCATATGAAACATAATAAACAAGCTTGTTGATGTTACAAGATAGATTTTCTTGCAAGAGAATTCCCTTTTCCTTGGTGTTCCTCTTGGGGCTCCACCACGGGATAGGGCGACTTAGCCCTCGAATCCCGCAAATAAATCTGCACATAAACATAACCACAAAGAGATCAAGCTGATACAAAATAGATACACAATAAAACCCATCGCTGCTCTCACCTTACCCCCGATGAAATCCACGAGGAGTAGGCCTAGCATAATCTGATAGAATACCCAAAGCTAGTCACTATAACCAATTGCTCCAACACATCTAAGCTAAAAAGAACTATCGAAGAGGTGATCCTAAGTGGTGGTCTGGACTACCTACCTAACTAAGGACAGCTTAACCAAGGGCTCCTACTAGGCAAGGACTCTTATAGCCTGATCAAGAAATGTTATCTTCTAGCATATTTTTCTTTTGAGCCTTTATTTTTCCATACTCTGACATGTAAAAAGGAGGGAGTTGAGTGTAGTGACCCAAGGAGAGTAGGGCATTAGGCTCAGGTCCTGTCTTGGTACCCAAGAACCTACCAAGCCCTTGTGAGGTGACACTTAATCCTTTTCCGACACTTACTTTTATTTTTGTTCCAACTTTCTCTTATTTTAATTTTTTTTCAGCTAGATGCCACCCCTAGGAAGACAAGGCCTCGACCCCCTGACTCATCCCCAGGAACCTACCAGGCCTTCGCAGCAAGGCAATGAACAATTGCTCAAAGGTTCTTTCTTTCTTTCCTTTGTTATTTTTATAGTGGTTAGAACCCATTTTTACACACCTCTGTATATTTTTATTCTTTAGCTATTCAAGATTTTGCTTCTTTGCATATATTTGTTATGGCAAGATTTTCTAAATGCCTCACAACTAACAAAAACTTTGAGAACGGCCACCTAGCAGGTCAACAAAATAGGGTCACTAGGACTACCTTATAAAATGGGTCTTGTAGTGCCTGAAAATGCCTTTATAGGAGACAACAACTACTCAGACCTCCCACAGACATACCTAACCTGAACCTAGGACTTCATGCCTTGATTGCCAGCCCCCAACAAACGAAAAGAAGGTAACCCCTACATACACATATATCACTATTTGCTTAAGGAAAAGAAAATCGGCAAGGAGATGAAACCACCTGGAATGGCCACGAGAAGCTCCTCTGCAGAGCAAAGGCTCCCTCCAGTGATATCGGTAACATGTGTGATGCAATCACTAAAATAGAAAACCATTAAACGCACCTACAATAAACAAACATATGGCCCTCTTGGCCTAAGGAAATAACACAGTTAACTCCTAAAAAAACTAGCCCTCAACCTAAAGAAATAAGGCATTTAAACTCGACAAAACCAACCCTCTTGGCCTAAGGAAATCAAGCAAACCAGCTCATATATATCCCCCCTTGTAAAATCTTATTAATCTACAACAAGATACTCCATCCTAGGGAGGAAATAGGGGTCCTGTCCTAAACTAAATGCATCAAATTGTGACCCATAAAATAGCAAGAGGTGTACACATAACATTTCGTCTAACCAACCTATGGGTCCAAGATAACAAAGGCAAATGGGTCTTGGTCACTCTTTGCATTACCCATACTAATCATCGCTTGCCATATAGGGCATGTTCTGATAAAATCCCCCATAATTGATCGGGTCCTATCTCAACCTCTCCATAGAAGGTATGGTTAGTTCCTAAAAACTCTAAACAACAACCAAGAATTCACTTTCATGATACTTTCCCCCCCACAGATATCCAAACTAGGACCACAGTTCAAGAAAATGTCTTCTTCATAAGCAAAGTTTATTAATGAGTCCGCAAACTGATTCCAATACCATGGAACTAGCTGAACAGACACTATCTCAAACCCGTTGAGCATGGTCATAGCAGTACAATAATACATATAAAGAATGGTATTTCATACTGTGTAAATCCCATTTAGTTGGTTCAATACCAACTGGGAATCCCCCTTTAATAACAACTGACAGATACCGCCTTTCTTAGCAATATTTAACCCCATGATCAAATCTTTGTATTCCACCATGTTATTGGTAAATCCAACCCTGAGATAAATAACCAATTTCATTACGACTCTACATCAAGGGTCTTTAATAACTACCCCTATACTCCCTTTCTTGTTGGGACCCCTAGATGCCTCGTTAAAGTACATTATGTACATCCACAATGGGTTCACAGAATCTGCCATCATCACCCCTACTCGTAATTATGATAATCAAAATTCAGCATGTTCAAAAGATGAACTAAAGGCTCCATATCACCTTCTTCATTGAATATAACAAGGATGCTTATTAGAATTCATAAGCAATGATGAAAGAAGACTTTGATTTCCCAGAAAAATGATCCATCCTCTTGATCAATCACTTTATATCCTTTACTCCACCAGATAAGCTTCCCTTGATGATATCTCTACTCCAAGTATGGGTGTTCAAAATAAGGAATCAACTGCCCCATCAACCTCTTTCATCTCTTGCAGATTCCTTATTAGCCCAAAATATTGATCTACAAGGCATTTATTTTGTTAGTGCATTTAGAGATAATAAGGTTTAATCTTATTAAGATTAACCTTATTTTTAAACTCCATTCCCTCAAGATCAGCCAATCATGCCATGGATTTATTATTCCCTATTCTTACGATCTTGTAGGGATTGTCCCATTTGGGCTCAAGTTTTCCTGAAAACAGTTCTCTATGTGCATCATAATATAGAACTAACTGTCCCTTCTTAAATGTATATTTCTTCACTTTTAAATCATGTAATTGCTTCATCCGATGCTTAGGCACTTCTTAGTGCAATAGACTCTGCAATTTGATCTCATCCAAGTGGGCCAGAGTCATAAAACACTCGAAGAGGGCATTCTCATCACCAAAAGAGTGATTGATTGTGAATGTTATAGTCAACAACTCAATCTCCAAGGGCAAAACACACTCCTCCCCATACACTAATTTGAACAGGGTGTGGCTAGTGTCTCATTTAAACATGTTATACATCCACACCGCCATATATAATTTCTTATCCCAGTCTCACTTCTTTTCGGACACTATTTTTTATAGAATACCCACAAGTTACTTCTAGTACTTTCAACCTACACATTTGCCTATGGGTTATAAGGAGTCGTCATGTTGTGCTTAATTTGCCATGCTTTGGTCAAACTTTTAATCACTTTATTTAGAAAATGGGTTCCACGATCTGATACTTATTCTTTTGCTAGATCAAATCGGCATATAATCTGAAACTAGCAGTCTCTTTTGTGTCGTCCTTCCTCGTCGCTCGTGCTTCTGACCACTTTGTAAAATAGTTAGTCACCACGATAATATATCACTTTTGCACTGTGGATGACGGAGTAATAGGACCCACAAAGTCGATGCCCCACTTCTCAAATGAAAGTATAACCATAATCAGGGTAAGTGGTTGCTTCCTATTCTCCCTAGTGTCCTGCCATTGACAAGTATCGCATCTCTTAACATACTCAAATGCATCTTGAAAAATGGATGGCCACCAATATCCAGCTCTTAAAGATTTTTGTGCAATCAATTGCCCATAAAAATGTCCTCCGCAAGCAGAGTCATGGCACTCTTCCAAAATGAATGGAACCTTGCCAGGCCTCACACATCAGCGCGATAGATATTATCAACCCCCTGTCGACATAATGTTCCTATGATCAATACATCTTTCAATACCTGCTATCTAATTTTCCCCTTCTCTGATTTTGATAGTCCAGATCCAATCTCTCCTATCGATCGAGAGGTAATGCATTTTAGCAGCATACCAGGAGGGAATAGAGGATGTATCAATTTTAAATAGCAACTCAACATCACTCCCTTCTACTAAAGTCTCTTTTGGCTCTTTGAAATCCACAAGGCATTCCACAATGCCTTGAAATCTTGGTGGCTTACTCCTAATCTCATAATCGAACTCTTGCAAAGTGATTAACCACTTTGCTAAACGATCAGGCGGTTGTAACTTGTTCATCAACAATCTAATCCTAACTGCCTTCGTATTAAATACAACCTTCTCATAGAGAATGTAGTGCCTGAATTTTTTAGTCGCAAATACCATCGCAAGGCACAACTTCTCCATGTAGGTGTGTAGCTAATTTTTTATAAGTCTAACTTCCGACTAGCAAAAGCAATCAGATGGTACCATTTTTCCTCCCAGATTTGGGATAAGTAGCAACTGATACTATGCATAGTGGCTGCTGAAAATATATAGAATGCTTCGCCCCTTTTAGGCACTTTTAAAATAGGTGCTTTTATTAGCTCATGTTTCACATAATTAAAAGTACCTTGCAAGGGTCACTCCATTCAAATAGATAGCTAAAGTATAATAGATTTGTTAGTGTCAATGTTCTTTTTGCTAGGGCATTTATGAACCTTTGATAGTACCCCACAGATGACAGAAAGTTGTGTACTTCTTTCGGCATGCACAGTGCACTCATGGAGACTATGACCTTGATCTTTTTAGGGTCAGTCTCACGATCCCTCACTGAACTAACCATATGGCCTAGCAATATCCCATAAGGCACCCCAAAGACACACTTCTGTGGGTTAAGAGCTATGCAAAATTTTCTGTACTGCTCAAAACACTTCTATAAAATAATCAACTGCCTTTCTCTTATGGTGGCTTCCCCCAAGTCATCGATAAATACTTTCAACTCCTCTGGGGAGATGTCACCAAAGGTTTTGTTTGCTATTCATTTCCATGAACCAGGTGCATTGCATAAACCAAATGCCATCACATGGTACAAAAAGGTGCCAAAGTCAATAATAAATGTCATTTTAAGCTTGTCTTCTTCTACAATTTCCATTTGGTTATATCCAATAAAGGAATCCATGAACGAATGTATTTCCCTACCCATGAACTGGTCCAAAATCTGATCAATAAAGGGCAACGGGTAGTAATCCTTAACTGTCTGCTTATTCAGCTCTCTAAATCCTATGCAAAGCTGGATTTGATTATTTTTCTTCTTCTTGATAACATGTGAGCACCATTCAGTGAGCTGAACAGGGAAGATCAAAGCAACTTGTCGCAATTTTTGTAACTCCTCAAACAACCCATCCCTTTGTTCAAAAGGCATACGCCTTACTTTCTGATGCATAGGATGACTACCTTACTTTAAAGGAACTATTGATTGTTGTTGTCGCATTCTCAAGAAGAAGAGGTGGGTACTTTGCAATGCAATAATATGGAAGGTTTAATCATTTTCACTTTTCAACATTGAAGAAGAAGAATAAGAACAAGAAGAGAAGAAGAATAAGAAAAATAAGAAGAAGAAGTGGTAGTTTTCACTTCTTATGATTCCTTTCCCCTTTTGTCCTCTACTTCTTCCACAATTGGATGCTTTGCTACCCGTAGCACTAGAATCTTCGACGGTTTCATCTTCTTCCTTAGATGCATTATTGTGAAAATAAATAAGTAGAAAGAATGGGGAGATGGAAAAGTAGAGGGGTGCCTTTCTCCTTCCTTGTGTGTCCATCCAATCTAACCTTGGCCTTTTCCCTGTACTAATCGTGCCTTGTCCTTTCCCCTTTAACCCCCACAAAGACTAGTTTCCCCCATTTAATTATTTCTCCCTCTATTGAACAACCATGCTGGGAGGAATACCTCTCAGCTCATCATAACTCTAGGCAAAGATGTTGGAGAACTCTTGGATAAGGGACACATAGTCCCCCCTTTCTTCCACACTAAACATGGATCCTAATTTAATTGGCCGCGGATAATTAGGAGTACCAAGATCCAGCTCAATCACATCTATGTATCTTATTCGATCTTGAGGCTCTATTGGCTCATTTAGAGTTATTTGATAGATGTCCTCTATAGTGGACCCTTCCTTGGATTCATCACTCGATGATGTCTCACTAACAGATACATCTTCTAATGTCTCTAATTTTGTAGAGGATAGAGGAGCTCTCTCGCTTTGAGGAGAGTCAAGATATGCATCAACTATGATGTGGTGGGCACCTCTACCAAATATCAGTTGACCGACGAGTATATCCACTTGATAGTTTGCTTGCAAGATCCAGGGTCTACCTATTAACACTTGATAGCTAGGACACACTGTGAATCTAATCACCCTAAAGTCTAGAAGGCATTCTACGTTTGCAACAGTTACGTGGACCTTAGTGATGCAACCTTCAGGCTGCCTAAGACTATCGTCAGCTATTCTAAGAATCATGGAGACATATTTTTGGATTACAAGCCCAACCTCTCCATCAGTTTAGAACTCATGCTGTTAATAGAGGATCCCGTATCTATGATAGCATGATCCACTAATATTCAATCAATGTAGTCTGCAACCCTTGGGCAATGTTTTTCGGCATGCTCAAATCAATCATCTCCTACTCATGCTATGCCCAAAGGTTCTATGATATATCCAGTACGCAGGATCATTTTAAATTCCTTGTTCACTCCTGGAGATAGCTTAATCAACTGCAAGAGATTCATGTCTGGTTTAACTTCACAAAGAGAGCTTGCCAAATTGAATTTGTGATAATTCGCTAGAGCTTTCTTCTCTTGCCAAACCATTCTCTCTTTTGGTCATTGAACTATTTTTGGTGCTTCCTTCTTAGCTTTTGCCTTCCTCCTTGGTAATTCTTTATCCTTCTTGGCATCGGCTTTACTCTCTATGGGTTTTAAATGTCTCCCTTCCATGTCCAGGTTAAGGACTTGCACCCCTTTGTTGTCTTGTTTAGAGTTTCCATCGATAGGTTTTGCATTATCTTTGTCACCTTCTCTACTCTTTTGACCTCTCGTAATGGCTCATATATTAGAAGCTTCGGTTCCATTACCTGTACAGCCTCAATGAGGCTAACTCCACTACCACTAGGTAGCTCCTCTATATTAGCCTTACCTCTTTTAAAGATTTACTTTCGCCCACCATCTTGCTGAAGATTATTTCCTTGCGCACGATGATTAATAGGACCAAGCTATCTACTACCTTGTTGGAGAGAGCTAATCTTACTCCAACAGGTGGCAGCCAAATGGCCAGACTTCCCACAAATATCACATTTAACGTTTGAAATTTTTTAAGGGTAGTGATGGCCACCACACCATTTACAACTAAATCTTGATGGTGCACCCTCTTGAGGGTGTCGACTCCCTATCAAATTCTATTTTTTTAAAAGAAAATTTACATCAATAGCTATTTGTTTATATTGTTCGAAAATCATATCAATGTAGTGCTTCATCATGTCCTTAACTTCGCTAAGGACATTTGATGCACTTGATTCATAGCCATGCTCATCTATTGGTCATTCGAGGAACTAACAATTTGATTGGGCATTGGTTGCTCCTGACTCACAGGAACAATGTTAGGGTTTGATGCTTGGCCTCCAACATTCGGTGGAGCCAGCTGACTAGCCATAGGCATAGTCACAGTGGGAGGAGCTGACAACAATAAAGGTACATTTTGGACCATGGTTCCTCTCCCATTAGGGTTAGTCATCTCTATCCCTTGACTTCCATTACCATTGGTCAATGCCAAATTATTTCCCAAAACTAGACCTATATTAAGATTGGTTCAAGAGGCATAGGCCACTTGTAGTCGCGATTCTACTATTTGCGCTCATCTAATGGTAGCGTCTACATCCGACAAAGTGATACTGCTCAACTGCACCTGAATATTGAAATCCAGACCATGCAAGAAATATTGCAGTTGGTGGGCAGCTACTGGAATAGGGATAGAGGCTTGCAATTTGTGAAAAACCTCTTTTAACTTCTTGGCATATGCTCGGATATCCTCATGTGGCTCTTGACATGTCACATTTAGTACACATAGCCAATATTGACCACCCCCTTTCAGGGGCAAACTCCCTTTGAAAAGCTTTGAAAAATAAATCAATAGTGGTTATGGTTTCGGCATCTAGGCCGTGATACCATATGTGGCAGCTCTTCCTTTAAGAGTCATGTTAAAGAACATCAATAGATGTCCTTCATTATGGATGCGATAGTTGAACATCAACTTTTGGGACTCGTTAATGTGGAGTTTCACATCCTCCTCCACTAACCCATTAAAGATGAGTACGGGGAAACCTAAAGCTGGCAAATCTGCCATTCTAGCAAGTATAGCAATAGGTTGTGTTGCCGTGGTAACAACTGGATTTGCTACTACTACAGGGGTTCAAATAACCAGAACTAGAGCTCCACTCGAGGTGGAGGGATTGATTGGAGGGGGGGAAGAACTAGAGCTTCCTCCCCGTAATTGACTATGTGCCAAGCTAGGATTATTTAAACCCTGCCCTTGCAAAGCTATTGGGCCATTCCTTTGTGGAGAGTATCTCCTGTTTATCTCAACCCACCATCTAGCTCGTTCAGTCCTCTCTTGATTTTGGAGCTCCACTTGATGGTCTCGTGAGTCTAGCTCACTAATTTCTAGCATACACTAGAGAATAGGTCCCAATCAACAAAGACACAGAAACTGCACCACTTGTAGGTATCTCTTGGAAAATACACCACCTATCGGGACCAAAAATGGGTCCGAAATTGGCTCTCTAGCACTAGCTAGACCTCTAAGACACACAAGACACCCCACACGGCCTTGCAGCCAGGAGCCTCTAAGAGACACGCTATACTAAACTCTCATATTGATCTTGAATTTGTAATAGGACATAATCCCACATTTTTCTTCCCCTACTCCTTAGAAGGAGATCCCATACACATTGGTATAATATACCATGTATCACATACATAGGGAGGCAAACATCGTGGCCCCACTGTAGCTCTCCTACATCTCGGGGATCGGCCCCTTGATGTGTTGCTCCAACATAAAGAACAAACGTACAAACTCCACTCTTTTCTACATTGAACGATCCAGGAGTTTCTATTTCCTCACTAGACTTACCCCAAGGAACTACTCATCTATCCTAGAGCCTAGGAATCTACACACACTCTACGTTTAGAATTTATTTAGTCAAGTGCTATGCATCCAAGTTTTGTACCATGTGGTATGCAAAATGCAGAAGTGTATGACCATTATGTGAAACCATTTTATGATTAAAAATCAGCCATGTGGTTTGCAAAGAAAATTCTTTAATGATTTTCCAATCTACTCGTTGTTGTTGCGTTGTTAGAGACTAACATCGAGTTTCCTCGTGCTACTAGTTTATTTAAACTTAAATTTTTATCAACCTATATGCTATGCATAAACCAAATGAATCAAAATTTGATGTATTTCTAGCAACTAAACACACTCACAAATGCTCTCTCCCCCTGATCATTTAGGTTTTTCCACATTGCATAGGTTCAAGGTTCATTTGTATATCATTTTTCATATGGAAAGCAATAAAAACGCATTGAAACATAAAAACAAGGTTGAGATCAGGGTCTTAATCCTCATGTCTCAACCTCATTAAACATGCGCAAATATTAATCATATTTTTTCTTACTGTTTAAAGCACAAAATACATTTTTCTCCTATTTTTTCTATTTTTTTATATTGATCTATTCATTAAAATAGGTTATTTTTTGATCTATGATTTTTTACTAATTATGACAGCTGAAATATAGTTTTTATCAAAATTTTATCCCATGTGAATTTTGTTTTCCCACTCGAAACCAACAAAACCTTTATTTTTCATTTAAAAAGCTGCTTTTCGCATTTGAATTTAATTATTACAATCATATACCAGTATGGGTTCTTCATTTTTCCATATACAGTCCTCAATCATGTTGCAAACACGATTTAAACAAATTTTCGTTCCATATGCACACCATTTCAACCATCAAACATAAAAAGGAAGCAAATTTTGCTTCATAAAAATGAAGCATACCACTTATTCGCATGTTGCAGGCTTTTTGATCATTAATGCGGGCTTCCAATGGACTGACCAACAATCATTCTTCAGTGCTGAATACCTTCTCTCAACCTCCTCTTGATCTTGGAGTGATACGTTCATCGTAGGACAAGCATCCTTCAGCCCCTCTTCTTCTTGATTTCCTTCATGTGAATCACCATTTGGAAGAGAGAGAGGGAGGAAAGAGAAATACTAAATTCCAACCTTCTAATGTGGGCAGTCATTGGACTAGGCAAAGGCAAACATTGGAGAGTGTAGGTGGCATTGATTGCTATGGATATATGGACCCTTTGCTATGGCTTATAGCGCCCCCCCCCCCCCCCCCCCCCCCCCCCCCATTTTTATGTTGCTTGCACCCCCCCCCCCTTTGTTCTTTTTTCACCTACAAAAAAACACTCCCCCATCCCCCTGTCACGTTTAGTTTGGAGGGGGAGGGTCCAAGAGTCACCCCCCTTCCACTTAAAGTTCATTTATAACAATTGTTTCTTTTGGCCCTCCACCTCGGTCACTGCCATTTCACTGTCCTAGCCTCTGATTAATGATCTGAAAATTTTTTCCTGACCATCTCGGGGTCCCCCACTTCTGGCAACTTCCAGAAGTCCTGATCCAATACCCGAAAAAATTATGGAAATTCCACAACCATGGCTTGGCGTGTCTTCAAAGCGCTTTTGAAATCCGTCTTTTGCTTGCTGCTTAAAATTGACCCAACTGCCTCTGCCACCTTCAATAGGATTCAATTTTCTCTTGAAATTCAGGTTTTTTGGCAAATGTTGAGCACTTTTTAGGGTAAAAAGTCCACCACTCAGAACACTTCTAACTCTCGCCTAAGCATTTCCTTGAAGATGGCACATATGAGCCATTGGAATGTGGCTGTGCATTTGTTAGCCTAAAAGGCATGACTATCTAGGCGAAGACACTCGATTTGGTAGTGAATGTGGTCTTATACCTGTCATCAAGGTGGACTTGCACTTGATTGTAACCTAAGAAGCCGTCTAGGAAATTGTAGGCTTCTTTGCTAGCCACTCTCTCAAGCATATGCTCAGTGTACGATAGTGAATAGTTGTCTCTCTTCGTAGCAACATTGGCTTTCTCATAATTAATGCATACTTTGATTTTTCTAATCTTCTTTAGGATGATTACAATGGGTGAAACCCAATCCATATGCTCAATTTCATAGATGAATCCCGCTCTTAACAACTTGTCTATCTCCTCCTTGAGTGCATGAGCATGCTTGGGATTCACAAGGTATGGTCGTGACTTGACTAGCATTGCCTCTGGTGTCATTGAAATGTTATGAGTCATTACACTCGGATCTACTCCTTTTAGCTCGTGCCAGGACCAAGTGAATACGTCTATGTACTGTCATAGCAATGCCGTGAGATCTACTTCTTTCTACTTGGTCAAGTTATCAACTATGAAGACAGTTCGGGGCTTCTCCCCTTCCCCAGCCAGGTTGACCTCCTTGAACACCATATTGGGAAATATGGGAATTTTCCATAAGTTTGGGACATGTGGTCAAATCTTTGGGTTTGTCATAACTTGAACACTATAACTCCAAATCGGGCAGTCTATAGCTCAATAGATTCCATTTTTGAAGCACTTTCCAATGATAGGTCACATCATATGGTTTTGAGAAACTTATGGGCATGTTATCCAACTGCCACCTTTTTAGTATTCAAAAAGTGGGAATTGGGAGATTCACAACTCGCTAATATTGTGTTTTTGACCTTGGCAGGCCCTTTTATAGGTTCGTTTGCTTGTCCTTGCATCTTGGCGCCCAGCAAGATCACTACTTTATCACCTTTCTTAAATTTTGTGAACCACTTTGGTGGATCTTGTGGTTTTTTTTGCTCCTTAGTGTTTGACTCCCTAGATTGTTTGTTTCTTTCCTCCTTCAATTGTCTATGCCTTAGGTGAACTGGCAGGTCCCCCTTGGTGCGTTTGATCTTAGGCAATCGAGGTATTTTTAAGGTTATTATCTGAGCTCACTTTCGACTCAAACTCTCCATGTTCGCTGGAAGAGGGAGTCTCTCCTAGTGGTCATAGCTCCAAAGTTGATTCTATCCTAAGTAGCGGTGTGGCACTTGGTGGGGTTAGCCCTACTTGTTCGTAGTCAATCGCTCCTATGTGCTCCAACCACGTGCAATCACACTTTGTTCGCATGATTCCTCTCTTCATTCTAAAGGTACTCTCTTTCTATGGCTTGGAATCTACTTGTATTTGCTCAATCTCATGTCCATCAATGTCATACTCTATCATGTCAATCCCTTCTTCGCTCTCTTCTCATTGAAGGAACAATAGTCCTCATAGTTGTCATCCAAACTATCCTCATCCAACTGCTCGTCATCTCCTAAGTTTTTACACTCCTCTTTCTTCTCATCCGTGGTGACCAATGCCCAATTGTACATCAAGTTTAGATCATGTACCTTGGTCCATTACCACTTGGGTTTGTCCATGAGGTCCTTGAGGGGTTTAAGATTAGTGGCTAGGTTGCCACCTAGCTTGTCCATTAAACATTCTTCATGGGCTTATTGGTTGCCTTAGCGGCTTGCTCATATTCCCCCTCATTGTCTAAGAATGGTAGATCAATTGTGGCTAGCACATGCATCCAATCCTGCTCATTCTCAAGGCAAGGGATATACTTTGTTAGTGGCCCGTAAGATTTCCTAACTTGAGTGTCACCATTTCAGCATGGTGAAGATGTTATCTAGGTTGACTTGCATGGGCTTCCAAGTATCCATTTCTATCTGTTTGATAGCCCAAGAAGATCAAACCATTGCCCTAGTGTTCTATGATTCATGCATTCCGCATCCAATGTTGGCCTAGCATGATGTCATAGTCTACCCCCTTCATGACAATGAGATCCACTAAACAATAGACTCCTATGATCTTCAACTACGAATTCTTCAATACCATGAATGGCTTAACTTTCATCCCATTGGCCAATGTGACATTAAACCTAGCATTCTCGACAGGCAGGTTACTCCAAGCCTGGAGCATTGCATAGCTAAGTACACTAACTCCTATCCCCATGTCTATGATTCATTTCCTTGTAGAAACTCCTAATGCTAGGATGGGCAAGACCACATGCATCTTAGTGCCTTCCCCAAAAATCATTAACATGTAAGGACTTGGGTATTGAGTGCAGCGTCAAGCTTGGTATTTGAGTCACTGCATCGAGGTCATGTAGGTCAACTTCCCCTTGCTCGATTGGTCCTTCTAGCCACTGCATCAACTCTTGCCACAACATTGGGTGCTGCCTAAGTAGGTCTCCCAAGTGCAAAGTCACAGTGGTTGACATTAGTATCATAAGAAGGTTACCAGGTGCATGCTTCCCTCCTAATTCCATGCTTCTTACCCAATGGTCTTGGCTAATTTGATGGCCTCTCATGCTTAAGCTTTGTCAATGTGGTACTGCTTGTGGTTTAGATGCATCTCTTGACTTTAGTTGAGTCAGTGAGACCACTGTGCTCACACTAGAGAGCTAATCAATTTCATCTTCTAAGATGGGCTATGCACCCTTTAAGTGATCTTGGGCTTCTTTCACCCACTCCTTGACCTTATCTATGGCTTCAAGCTTCAATTTGGGTTAGGATACCGACCCTAGCACTCCCTTTTTGTGCACTCTTCAGAGAAAATGTTTTAGTCTCTACATCAGTGACTCTTTTTCCTATCGATAGTGTCATGGCACTCTCTATCTTAAGCATGACCTTTGCCTTAGCTCTCTTCTTTCTTTGCCTATGAATATTTTTTCCTATTGAGGTTGTGTTTAGGGTACTAGGCCCTGGCAACAGTGATATGCTAGCTTTCTTTGTTTGTGTTCGAGTCATAACATGCAATGGGATGGGTGTAGCCTCTCTATTGAGTTTTTCAACTTCAAACAGTCCCAATGGCACTGATGGCACAATTGCTGAACTAAAGGATGGTTTTGTTCTAAGGAAATCGACAAACAAATGGGTGATTCTACACTCTTGGCATCTAAGGTCAGCCTTCTCTCTATTGGCTTGGTCCCTCTTAGGGTAGTGCAAAGAAATGTGCCGTGGGTAATCACAAGTTCAACATTGGATTGGCTCTTGGTTTTTCCTCCCAGGGCTCTACCTATTCCTAATGCCATCACTAGAATTGGTCGATAGTCCATGAGAATGGGGTTTCCCTCTTTGTCATATGAGACGTAAGGGTTTACATATGTCTCCCCATCATTTGGTTCCTCCATGTAATGGACTAGTGCATCGCTTGATGGGCAGGTTACAAAAGGTCCAGGTGGCCTAGGGATGCCTATGGGATTAATCTCTATTCTAGGGATGGACAGTTTCATGTCATTAGGTGTTGGAAGAGCCAATGGGGCTCCCCTTCCAAAGAAATTTGGTGGCCTATTCCTTGGGTATGGCTAGTTGTATGGTTGTGAGTATGGAAGCCTCCTTGTCCTATTCCTTGGGTATGGCTAGTTGTATGGTTGTGAGTATGGAAGCCTCCTTGGCAGCCTGCAATGCACATCATCATGGCCAAACCTACTGCAATCGGTGCAAGATTGGGACCTAGGATCCTAACATTCTACTGGAAGGTGATTTTTGTGGCAATGTACATAGTGGACATGTGGGTGCATAGGTCTCCTCACTATCTCTTCTAGCCTTGCCAATTGCATCTTCATCTATGCTAGTTTCTAGCTTTGGTCAACGCTTTTCTCTTTATCTTGTATACCCACGACTGACCGTGCACTATTGTGGTGGATCTCTTTGAGGTTCTAGAGTTAGCTTCATCTGTGTTTGAGTTCCTAGAGCTTCTCTCTTTGATTTGGTCATCCACTCATATAGCCTCTTCGAAGACCCTAGCTAATATGTCTCTAGGATTTCCATTTATAAAGACTATGGAGACCACTCTCTCAGCGGATTGTTAGTTAGTCGGGACTCTCTTAAAGAGACTTTGCACATGGGTAATGTAATCCTTGATGTCCTTTTTATCCTTTTGCTTGACATTCATCAACCTAACTATGAGATTTTTAGAATACCCAACCTCAGAGAACCTCTTGATGAAGAGATTCTTGAGATTGTTGAAGTTGTTGTGCTTTGCCACATCTAAGCTGGTGTACCATGTCTTATCCTTATCACCCAGGCAAAGTCCAAAGGCTTGCAAGCATTAGGCAAGATCCTTGTGAGGCCATTAGCCTCATAGACTTTCTCGAACTACTATATGAGACTATATGTGTCATTGCTTGGCTATTATTTGTCTAGCTGCTTCACAACTGCGGGGATTTTCAACTGCCTCTTGGAGCCCTAGGTGACTCCTAACCCTACAAGCAACGAGATTGCTAGGGCTATTGCACTTTTCTCTATAGATACATTGTTTATGAGCCACTTCGTGAGAAGCTCACTCAATGTCAAGTCTGCCTCTAGCACTCTCTCTCTTTCCACATTAGGTCATGTATGATTCCTATTGGCTAGAGCTAAAATGCAATGGACTTCGAGCATCTCAATGTCTTGCTGCAACTTCCTAGTTCACAGTGCTCATGGTTGTAAGCTGCCATCTTCTGTAGCACTTGCCATGCTAATCTTCTCTCCTCCTTGTAGTCTTTAGATGGCCTACCATGGTGGTCCATCCTGGTTTGTAAGTCGTATTTATTCACCATTTGTTTGATGCCAATCAAAAAATATCCCAAGTCGAGCTTGTCATTCTCTTGGTTGGATTAGGTTTGCAGCTTGCTACTCCACTAGGCTGTTAGATGAGGCTGATTAGATTGGGTTGTGTTGCACCTCCAATGGTGTCAGTCCTTTGATGCCTCTAGTGTTGTGTATTGGCTCTCTCTTGGTCCTACTGGATGGGGTTCTTGATTATCCATCTAAGTCTAGGGATCGTCTCCCATTAGTGGGTTCATTCAGCTTGTTATGTTTGAGTGTGTTTCTTCTTATTACAAATAGCCCTCAACTTATGTTCACTCAATGTGTGCATGGTGATCTTTTTGTGCATGGTGAGAAATCAGGCTTTCAGCTTTCAAGTGTACTTCAAGTGAGAAAGAATGTGGGGTGCGAATGCAAGATGATGAATCCAGTTCTCGCTCTCCCCTCATTCCATTTTCGACCAAATATAGCTTTAAGAGCAATTGTTGGCCACTCTTATGGGTTCACTAGGGCCTCTATTGCATCTCTTAGCTTGGTTAGTGTGTGATCCGGGTGCGTGGGTCAATTTGGGACTCTAAATGGGTAGATAGCTAACTAATGAGTTTGCTAGCTATTGCTTTTAGGTCATTAGGTCACACTTCCCATGGTCAGGAGGGTCTACGAGCCATTGGGCGTGTTTGGAAGGCTGTCCACTACGAGAGGTGCTCTACTTAGCCTCGAATGTGTTGAATATGGAAAATTTTTCATGTTAGCTTTTGGTCTGATTTGCAGGCATCCGATTATCAGAATCAGACTGTTTAATTTTGGTTGGTCTGATCAGCCTACTTGGACGGTGTGAGTCCAAATGGTCTAATTATGGGCAGTTTAAACTTGTGGGTGGTCCGATCCTGATGTGTCCAATTATGAAGGTCCGATGGTTGAATTTTCTAATGGTTTGATTGTTCGAATTGGACAAGTCACGTGTCCAATTTGATGGGTTGGGTGGTGTTCGAGTGGTCCGATTTCCAAAATCAGACCATCTGATTATCTAGAATCAGAAGTCCAAGTCCGATTTTGGGAACTGGACTTTGTCATAGGTGTGTTTCATTCCGATGGCCGTGGTTCTAGGCAATATGAAAATGGAATCAATGGCAATAATTTTGGGCATGCAAGGCTACACAAACTTCTAGAATGCAAGAATAGACAAGGGGCAAGGTTCGCATATACCTGGTGTGACTGGAAAACACCCATACACAATGATTGATCGATGCTTGGCCTAGGACTCTTTCTTCTCTCTCAAGATCTCTCTCTCTCTCTCTCACTCACACTACCCAAACTAAAACTAAGCCTTCACCCCCTCTTCCTTGGTTTTTAAACCCTTGTTCTAGTGTCCGAGTGTTTCCCCTTCGTGCTCTTGCCTTGTCCATGGATTTCAACCCCTTTTTCCCCTTGTTTTTGAACTATTTTGGGCCTATTTACAGCAGCAACCATAAAGTGATTCACTTCGATTTCTTGGTCCTATTCTACTCTAAATGCAACAAAAATCAAAGCTCAAGTATTGAAATGATTTAACCTACTTGCCTACTCATTAAAAACCCAAAATAATTACTTACTTTGAAGATTAAACTCCCAAATCTCCTACCTACATCAAGCATAGGTTGTTCAAGGATAAAACCCTACTTTGACACTCAATTTGAAGTGTGCAAGTGCTCAAGCTTGAATCCATTGGTCTGGGAAATAGAACCAAAATGGAGTGGGAGCTCACGATTGACCTCTAAGACTCATGGACGGCTTAATGTTTCAAGTGTTTCAAGCGAGCTCTAATGGCTATCTCTCACCTAGACGATGTGCTTCCGATCCTATGAGTGGAGTGAACTTATCTTGATGGCCAAATGAGTAGCCTCCTCCCTCAAGCACTTTGATAGCTCTACCATCTATGATGCGAGTTCAAGCAAGCTCAACTCTCTACCTTCAAGCTCCATCTACCATAGCGATGCATGCAAGAGAAGAGAAGAGAAGAGAAGGGAAGAGAAAAAGATAGGAGAAGGAGGAGAGCTTCTCCACCATGGTTCCTCACCCTCACACACTCCCTCCCTCCCTCAAGCACAAGCACAAGTGCAAGCAAGAGGAAGAGAAGAAAAGAAGAAGAGAGCTACTTTTTCCACACACCAAGAATGAGCTTCTCATAAACTTTTTGAGTTTATATACAAGCCCTAAATCCTTTGGGCACCCATCCCCTTTTTTACATAACCAGGCATCTTGCTAAGGTCCACTTTTCCTATTCCCTTCTATTTACCTTATCCCTTTACCTATGCATTATCTAGATTTTACAATTTGCACAGGAGGGAGCCTCACGCTCTTTTACAAAATTTTAGGGATGTCTTTCATTTAAAAATGTGCCTTCCATCTTTTGCATTTTTCTGATACTGCCTTTGTGCCTTTTTCCTTTTCTCCTTCTTGTTGATTTCATTGGGTCCGTATTTTGGGATTTTCTTGGATTTATTTTTACTTTTCTTTTTTCTTGTCCTGCACTAGGATTAACAAGAGTGTTTTTTGCTACATGAAAACTAGGATCGCTTGTTGCATGAATTCGGAAGTCCCTCTTTTTTCATGAGCTTTCCCAAAACTAGTTGAAACTTTAACTTACTTTTTGCATGTCACCCTATTCTAAAAGTTTACCACACCTTTTAAAATATTTTTAAAGAAATAATATTTAAAATATAAAAATAGGCTAAACTTGGTCCAAAAATCTTGTATTTTTGAACCATCAATACTATGGACACTAACACTAATGACTAATATGACATTGAATCTTTAGCTTAATAAGAAAGCCAAATGATGATGCACTCTAGGGTTTTTCACATTGTGTCATAGTAGCATGACGTGTTGTTTTCTTATTAGAAGGCAGTTTTCACATTATAGCATTGATTATCTTTTCATAGAGGCACTTTTTCTTTTTATTGCTTACCATTTTAACTAATGGATTATATATTATTTATTTTCTAATCATTTTTACAAGTTTTCCTCACACATTTTGATTGTTTTCTATGTGAGCATGCCTTTTTTGGTTCCAAAAATAGTTTTTGATCCCACATTTTTTGTTTGTCCCTTTGATCCCACAACTTTTGTTTGTCCCTTCAAACCACACATTTCTCCTTTTTACCACTCATTATTTCATGTTTTGGATTTTTGTGTAATAAAATTTCAAGGTTTCTACATGTTTTCTTTTGTAAATTTTACTGATTTTCCATTTGAATGTCTCTATTTGATGTTGGAGCTAGATTTCGACATGATCCCCTTGTTTGACCTTGTACAATCCATTCTTCACTTTTATAATGTTGCAATCCAAGTTTTTGTCTTTTCCAAAAGTAATTTTTGTACCATCTCTATCTTTTGTTCGTGCATTCTTGCATGAATGCCCATTTTTCTTTATGTTCATTTGCCCTATTTCCCCCCCGCCTCCTTTGCGATCAGGTCAAACTCTCCATGTGCCACCAACAAAATTTTTCCTCTTGTTATGGTAAACTTTTTAAGGCCTCCATTATGAAATTAGTTATTTAAGAAAATCTATGTCCTAACCAGCCCACCCATTCCCTCTTGCCCCCTCTCTCTCTCTCCTCATCCCTCCCTTGCATGCCCCCTTCCCCCTCATCGTCTCCCTCCATTGCCTCCCTCCCCCCTTCCCGTGCATGCCTAGATCTCTAATATGAATGTTCTTTGTCCCCATAGTGCCACCCTACCCCTTTCGCCTCATTTCGTGCCTCCCTTCCACCTCCTTCTCTTCAATCTCTCGGTTACCCTTTCCCATACCTGCTTCCATCTCGACATCCCACCCCTCTCCCTAGAACCCTCCTAGAACCACCCGCCCTCCCCACACCACCTTCCCCACCCTTTCCCCCAAACCCCCTTTTCAAACCATTCCCCATAGCCTCTTTTCCCACCTATATCACACATAACCCCCACATGAAAAAGGGGAAAAAAAACCCAAAAACAACAAGTATAATAACATAAATAAAATTTTCAAAAAACCCTCACACACATACTAATCACACAAAAATCCATGAAAATTAATGTATTTAAGAAGATACTTAGAAAAATAGAAAGAAGCTTGTGAAAGGAAGGGTTGTGTATCTTGAGCCAAATGTTGGCTGAATGGACGTGTCACTTAAATATCTACAATGGAAGGAATAGAGGACTCAATCCTTACTGCTGAATGACATGAATCTTGGGAATTCCATAGTTGGTGTGGTTTGTGCGGGAGGAATCATTTGGACTATTTATTGCTATTGATAACAATGCCATTGTGATTATTAAAAAGATTAACTTGATTACATTGCTATCACTACAATGACTTTTAGATATAACTAAAAAGCTACATCACTCAAAAATATTATAGAAATTCCCTTTGGATATAAGAGAAAACTTTGTTGAATCAATAAATGTTTGTCAAATTTTAGACATTCCAAGCTCCATTTGCATGGAGCTTATAAATATTTGTTGATTGTGAAGCCTAAACATAAGAGCCAGTGTGCTAGCATGCCAATCACTTGTGAGCCTATGCTCCAAGATGACACCTAGGCCATCTGAAACCTAATTGCCCTTCCACTTGCACCAAGGGGTCACATGACAATCAAAATCACTATGCAATTGGCCATACAATCAAGAGCCCATATGAATATCACTACCCTCAAAATTATAGGAGGTAATTGCACTCTTCCACTTTAACCAAGAGTAGGTGCTTATCAATTGCATCTGGTCCCCCTCCAATCAGTTCACTAACCTATATGCTAATTCACATGAAGGAACACCTACTCACTACAACCTTCCAAACTAAATTGGAAACAATCAAGTGAGTTAGCAACAAGGTAATATTATAAGATGAGAACCAAACTCCTTACCTTGGACTTTGGACCTACACTTCTAATGATCATTGAAGTTACAAAGTGCAAGCATGTCAAAGTAAAGGTATAACAGTAAACATAGTCTTAGCACAAGAAAGGAGGGCAAGATGAGCATATAAGGAAGAAGAAAAAAGATGTGAAAAATAAAGAATGTTTATTAAAAGAGAAATCAAAGAAAAGAGCACACTCTCAGTGTACATTATGCAAAAGGTCATCCAGGATGAGCTCATCAAGTACCTCGGTACCAAGCTTTCTGTGAGAAAGGAGAAGCTTGAAGAGAGGCGTACAAAGGGAGAAAGCATGCTCGATGAAGTTGTTGCCTTGCACTATGGCTCAATACATTTTTTAGATTTTCATGGTGCAAAGAGATGAGAAGGAGATCCAACTAAGGATCAATATCAATGATTGCTATTGAGACATTGTTTATGCACATGTCATATGAGAAACACGCCATTGAATAAGATAGTCCTAGTCCCATTTCCTAGTCATCAAGCTTAAGTGGCTCTTACAGTATCTCCATGACTTGAAATAAGGTAGTTGCAATAGTTGTTGGTGATTCTCTCCATGGCTTGATATAAGCTAGCTGCAATAATTGTTGGGTCCTATCTCATAAAGTCGTACAATTGCTATCTCAAGGCTCCTTTCAACATGCACACCATTGCTACGATTCGAGGTAATCCTTGCTTGCCAGGATCATGCCTTCTTCCTTTAGAAACTTGCTTCCTACTCAAAAGTCTACAACGATAGTCATAATTTCTAGGAGATATTGTTTGTACGCATGATCAATTTTGCAAAGAGAAACCATTTAAAGTTACTAATAGTGTACTTACCACAATAAGAATGATGTACTACACGTCCATCACTTATGTACACTTGCATCTCCCCTTAGAATGCACTAAAAACACCTCAATAAATGTAAGGGAAGGAATAGATGAGCTTTTTCCAATGCATAGTCCTTAACAAGAAGTACCATTGATATGCCAACATGAAGGGTGCCCACACCAAACTCTCATAGATCGGTAGCCTTGAAAGCATTGGTGGCCTTGAAAGCATATTTTCAAACTTATAAAACCATTTTGAAAGCAAGATTTTAAAATGTAGAGATTATGTAAAAATTCAACTCCTTTCATTTTTCCACATTATGATGGCAAGTCCCCTCTTAAACAACATTTGGATGTTGATGGATCTGTTTGGCCATTGCTAAAAAAGGACAGAAAGTTTGAAATTATGAGGAGTTACTTCTAGTACTGAATATAATCTCTTCGACTCGCTTGATTTGCTACTGTTTAGGTTGGTACATAGAAATCGTGATGAAGCTTTGAAATGCTTTGGGAAAATTTTAGAGAAAACCTCTTCCCAAATGTAGTGACATCATTGTCTACAAAAGTCATACCTTTGTGGCTACACATATCTTTGTAATCATTTTTTTGTGGTTGCACATATCAAACCTACAAAAGGTGATTAGGAGGATAAACTCAAAGGGAGTTGAATCCCAAACACAGTGTGTGTGTCTATCGATTGCAAAGGGAAGAAGCACTACATGGCTGATCACATGTCTTGCATACCCCACGGAAAAAGCCACTGGATAGGGTATAGTAGATGACTTACCAAATGTGTATCTTTTCAACTTGTCTAGTGAAGAGGACTTGCTTAAAGCCAACTTGAGGCCATACTGGGCAGGTGACATAGTCCAAGTATTAGAGCATGGACTACCCAAAAGACCTATCAAGAAGGCCTAGCTATCCTCAAGATACAACCCTATCAGTTGATAGCTAGTCAGATCTATAGGTTAGGACAAGATGGCTTACTATGAAGATGTGTGTGTGAATATGAGATGCATGGTATACTTATGGAAGCACATGGCAGAATCGTGAGAGAAAACTTCAGTGGAGACACGACATCACACAAGGCGATGCAGTCTCAACTATGGTGGCCCATGCTTTTCTGTGATGTAGCATGCTTTGGGAAGCATTATGATGAATGCCAATAGACGAAAGTCCCTATTCGCAAAAGGACAAGATGGAGCTCACCCCAATCATTGCAAAACAACCATTTGAAAAAATGGGAGGTTTACTTCATTGGGCCGATTAGTCTTGTAACACAATACTCACATGTCAAGTACATCATATTCACCACAAAATACCTCACAAAGTGGGCAGAAGTACAAGCCACTAGGAAAAACGATGCTAGGACCACACTAAGAATCAAGGCATGCACTTCATCAATGAAGTGATTGCTTACCTTCAGTCTACCTTCTTCATCATCCATAGGAAATCTTCACCCTACTCCCCTCAAGCTAACAGCCATGCTGAATCCACAAATAAGATCTTCGTGAATGTCCTAACCAAGGTAGTCTCTGCTTCTCGCAATGACTGGGACAACAAGTTGATGACATCTTTATGGGCCTATCAAACAACTTATAAAACGACTATGGGGCAAACTCCCTTTAAGTTGACATACGAAACTAAAGTCATTCTACTAGTAGAATTCTTTGTCATAGCTTTAGAGTGGCTATCCAAGAGACATGGGATGGAAAGGAGGCATGGATGGAACACCTAGTTGAGCTAGAATGCCTATAAAAGACTTGACTTGTAAGTACCCATGTTTTGATTTGTGAAAAGGCACGACGTAAGGGATAGTTTGACAAGCACGTCAAGCAACGAGACTTCAACCAAGGCAACCTAATGTTATTATATTCTATGATGAAAGGCCATAAACAGAAGATGAAGTTTAGGGAATTAGGACCTTTCAGAGTCCACACCATCCGCCAAACTAGAAATGTAGAGCTCAAGACCCTAGATGGAGAGGGCATAGGCTTCTTCAATGGTAGTCGCATAAAGAAGTACTACCCTCCCACATCCATTGCATGAGCCTCTGATGCTAGAGTCTCCTGTGAACATATGAGTTGCCAAAATCACAAAAATTGAGGACAAAGATGAGGAAGCAGTAGCACTTGCTTACCTAATCATAATAATCATTTTCCAACAAGCACATGCCTTTGATGCCTTGATCGATGAAGGAGTTAACTTTAATATCTTAACTCATGATCATTGGACTCTAATTAGTCAATCGTAACTACAATCCACAAATACTAAACTCGTCCCATTTGGGGGTCAATCATATGCACTTTTGGGAAAGTGCAAAGTTGTAGTCTCTATCGAGTTTGAGAGTATACCCATGGTCTTTTATGTGTTGCCAAACTCAAAGAATACTAGTAAGGAATCACTATTAGGACGTGCATTAAAGAAGCAAACACATTACAATGCCGATTATGAGTCACATCGCATTCACCTTGCCATCATCAATGTATGCATAGTGACAACTTTCAGCAAGGGTAGCACAGCCACACCAAATCTTGCAAAGCCACCAATAGAGAAACCTACAACTAACTAGCCGGACCTCATGCTCATAACAGACAAACACACCCTCACGGCCTCGCAGGCCAGGAGTGTCTATCCGCTGCTAAAGGACGAACTGTCCTGAAACCTAATCTATGCGTTTATGGTTTTATAGTCCAACGTTTCCCTTTCTATAAATTCTACAGACGGAGAACCCTTACACATTGGCAATAAATGCCACGATAATCACATACATAGGAGGCAACCTCTCGGTGGAATCACCGCGGTCCCACTTCAGCTCTCCTACACCGCAAGGATTAGCTCCTTGATGGGCTGCTCAACATATAGAAAAAATGAACAAACTCCACTCTTTCATTTCAAATGTATTCCAGGAGATACCATGTGTCCTTACCAAATAATTCCCCAAGAAACGAACATCTATCCTAAGGCTTAGGATGCCTTTCCACACTCAAGCGTGGGTCATTATAATCGAAAACAGGTGCTATGCATCTAGGCCTTTTTTATTCTGATACCACGAACGTCATGCACATGCAAAAGTGGATGATCCTAAAGTGCTCAAACATAATTTTAAATCAGAAACATGTGGTGCACAACCAGGCTTTCCAATGCTCATTCACTAACCCGTTGCAGCAATGTAAGGATAGCACCGAGACAACACTCGTGCTACTATCCTCTTAATTAAAATACAACGAACTCTATGTCATGATATGAATCAGAAAATCACCAACAATCAGCATGCAAATCACACCATTCAAACATCCCAACCCCCTACGTGTAGGTATTGCTTTCGTTGCATAGGCGTAGAGGTTCATTTTGTCATGTTTTGATGTATAGAAAGTGATAAATCACAAACTTTCACAATGAGATAGGGCAAACTGAGGCTAAACCTCATGATTTTCCACTACCATATATCCACAAACAATCATTATATTTTTTCTTATTTTTGTAACCTGTATTTCTATTTTTTTCCTTATTTTTCCAATTTTCTTGATTTATTTGGCAATAAAATATGCTATTTTCTGATTTTTCTTGCTCCAATCACTTCAACATACTAACATTCAATTTATCTTCCATTTTTCCCCCATGGGAACACATTTCACCCACCCAAAAAGGAAAAACTACCATTTTACCGCTTAAAAATCACATTTCGGGTTTACAAGAATTAAATAGCACACGTGAATCATTGCAAAATCAACATTTTCTAATACATAGCAATTACTCATGATGCAACCAGCACACAAATAAATTTTCATCCAATAAGAATATGATTATCATTATAAACTATAAAAAATCCATCATTTTCTTCATAAAAATGGTCATACCGTGTTTTTACGTAATCCGAGACGCCTTAAATGACGGCATAACGAGTAGTCAGAGCCTCCATTGCTCTCAATCCAATGCAGTACATCAATCTTCAGCATCTCCATCACCATTTTCCTTTATTCTCCCTCCCGATTCCTCCTTCAAGATGATGCACATGAACAACCCATAGAGGGGAGAGAGAGGGAGGAGAGAGAAAGACTAGATTCTAATCTCTTCATCCAAACAGCCATATCTCGCGTGAAGACCGGCGATAGAATCAGCAAAGAGGGAGAAGTTGCTGGGTAATGTCGGTTCCATGGGTTGCTTTCAGCCTCCAATCATGATTCATGAGGGGGGGGCGCAATTTTCAGCGCTGCTATCCACGATGCCATCTCCACGCCATGCCATCAAAAAATTAGAGGGGGGGTTAAAGTCCCAAAGGGCACCCCCCCTTTTGGTCCTAAGTTTTGTCCACCTCTTCAAATCTTGGCCAATTTTTTACCTCTTTCGCATCCGGGCTCCATTTCAGCCTCTGAAAAATCTTGCGCGTTCGTCTTGTCATCCCGCTCTGATTGGCAGCTCCTGACATTCCATACGGCAATCGGAAAAATTATAAAAAATCCACAAGTGTCGCTTGGGCGCCTTTTAAAAGCCGTCTTTCACTTTGTGCTAAAATCGCCCTAGCTGCAGCCGCCGCCTTCAATGTTGAATATTTTTTCCCTAAATTTTGGATTTTTTGGAAAATTTTAGGCATATCCTGGGCTCAAAAATCCACCCTCGTTGGCGACCACGGGATAGGGCAACTCAGCCCGTCGAATCCCACAACAGATCTGCACAAAACAGCCAAAGGAAGTCAACCTGATACAAAATAGATACATAATAAAACACATCACAATGCTCATCCTGCCCCTTGACAAAACCAAGGCATGAAATCCACAAGGAGTAGGCCTAGCATAATCTGAGAGAATATCCCAAGCTAGTCACTAACCGACTGCTCCAACACGGCCAAACTAAAAAGAACTATCAAAGAGGTCGCCCTAAGTGGTGGTCTGAACTACCTACCTAACTAAGGACAACACAACCAGGAGCTCCTACTCGGCGAGGACTCCTATAGCCTGATCAAGAAGTATTTTCTTTTAGCACATTTCTTCATTTAGGTTTTTATTTTCCCCATACTCAAGAGTGTAAAAAGGAGGGAGCTGAGCGTAGTGACCCAAGGAGAACAGGGCATCGGCCTCGGGTCCTGTCTTGGTACCCAAGAACCTACCAAGCCCTCCCAAGGCAACAATTAATCCTTTTCTGATGCTCACTTTTATTTTCGCTCCAACCTTCCTTACTTTCTTCTTTTCCAGCGAGACACCATCCCTAGGAAGACAAGGCATCGTTCCCGGGTCTCTGACTCGTCCCCAGGAACCTACCAGGCCTTCGCAAGGTGATGATCAACTGCTTATAAATTTTCCTTTCTTTCCTTTTCTATCATTATAGAGGTTAGAACCCCTTTTTACACACCTTTGTATATATTTATTTTCTTTAAGATATTCAGGGTTGTTTCATCATCATTTTCCTTCGGCAGGCTTCTCTAACTGCCTCTCAACTAACAAGAACTCCTAGAACGGCTGCCTAGTAGGCAAGCAGAATAGGGTCAGTAGGACTACTTACTGAAACAAGTCTTTTGATGCCTGGCAATGTCTTTACAGGAGGCAAGGACTACTCATCCCTCCCTCAGACATACCTAACCTAAACCTGGGACTTCATGCCTTGGACTCCAGTCCCTAACAAGAAAAGAAAATCCCCTACAAGTACACAAACGCATATAGCATGAAAACACGTTACTCGTAAAGGAGAGATATCGCCTGGATAGGGTGATGGGACCTGAAATGAGCTGGCACTGGCTATGGCACTAGGCCGGACCTCATACTCATAACAGACAAACACACCCTCATGGCCTCGCGGGCCAGGAGAACGTCTATCTGCTGCTAAAGGACAAACTGCCCTAAAGCCTAATCTATGCGTTTATAGTTTTATAGTTTTTGTATTCCAACGTTTCCCTTTCTATAAACTCCACAGAGGGAGAACCCTTACACAGTGGCAATAAATACCAGGATAATCACATACATGGGAAGCAATCTCTCGGTAGAAACACCGCGGCCCCACTGCAGCTCTCCTACATTGCAGGGATTGGTCCCTTGATGCATTGCTCAACATATAAAACAAACAAACAAACTCCACTCTTTCATTTCGCATCCAGGAGATACCATGTTTCCTTTCCAAATCATCCCACAAGAAACGAACGTCTATCCTACAGCTTAGGATGCCTTACCACACTCAAGTGTGGGTCATTGTCATTGAAAACATGTGCTATGCATCCACATTATTTTCCGATACCATGATCGTCATGCACATGCAAAGGTGAATAATTCTAAAGTGTTCAAACATAATTTTAAATCAGAAACACGTGGTGTACAACCAGGTTTTCTAATGCATTTACTAACCCATTGCGGCAATGAAAGGATAGCACCGAGACCACACTCATGCTACTATCCTCTTAATTAACATACCACGAACTCTATGTCATGATGTGCATCAGAAAATCAGCAACAATCAGCACGCAAATCACATCATTCAAACAACCCAACCCCCTAGGTTTAGATATTACTTTCGTTGCATAGGTGTAGAGGTTCATTTTGTCATGTTTTGATGTATAGAAAGCGATAAATCACAAACTTTGACAAAAAGATAGGGCAAATTGAGGCTAAACCTCATGCTTTGCCACTACCATACATCCACAAACAATCATTATATTTTTCCTTATTTTTTCAAGACGTATGTCTCTTTTTTCCCTTATTTTTTTCATTTTCTTGATTTATTTAGCAATAAAATATGCTATTTTCTGGTTTTTCTTGTTCCAATCACTTCAGCATACTAACATTCAATTTATCTTCCATTTTCTCCCTATGGGAACATATTTTACCCACCCAAAACGGAAAAACTACCATTTTGCCACTTAAAATCTGCATTTCGGGTTTACGGGAATTAAATAAAGCATGTAAATCATTGCAAAATCAGAACTTTTTTATACACAACAATTAATCATGATGCAAACAGCACTCACACAAATTTTCATCCAATAAGAACATAATTATCATCATAAACTATCAAAAAATCCTTTATTTTCTTCATAAAAAATGGTCATACCATGTTTTTACGTAACCCGAGGCACCTTGAATGAATTCATAACCAGCAAACGGAGCCTCATTGATCTCAATCCAATGATGTGCTTCAATCTTCAGCATCTCCATCAATCTCCATTAGCATTTCCTTCATTCTCCTTCCCCGGTTTCTTCTTCAAGATGGTACACATGAACAACCCATAGAGAAGAGAGAGAGGGAGGAGTGAGAAAGACTAGAATTTGTTCTCTTCATTTGGGTAGCCATTCCCTGCGTGAAGACCAGCAATATGATCAGCAAAGAGGGAGAAGATGCCGGACAATCTCTGATTCATAGGTTGTTTGCAGCCTCCATGCATGATCATGAGGAATCATGGCGCATTTTTCGGCGCATCCTGATCACGTTTCTTCTCCACGATTTCACATTTTTTTTTTCATGCCTCTTGTATAAAATCTTAGGGGGGGGTAAAGGTCCCAAAGGGCACCCCCCCTTTGGTCCTCAAAGTTATCCACCTCTTCATATCTTGGCCCATTTGTGGCCCCTTCCTCGTCCGGGCTCCGTTTCGAGCTCTGAAAAATCCTGCATGGCCGGCTTGGCATCCTGCACTGCCTGGCAGCTCCTAACATCCCGCATGGCAGTCAAGAAAATTATCAAAAATCTACAAGTGTCGCTCGGACGCCTTTTAAAAGCCGTCTTTCACTTGGTGCTTAAAATCGTCCTAGCTGCAACCGTCGCCTTCGATGTTAAATATTTTTCCCCTAAATTTTGGATTTTTTGGTAAATTTTAGGCACATCCCGGGCTCAAAACTCTGCTCTCATTGGCAACCACGGGATAGAGCGACTTAGCCCGTTGAATCCCACAACAGATCTGCACAAAACAACCAAAGGAAGCATCAAGCTGATACAAAATACATACATATTAAAACACAGCACAATGCTCACCCTACCCCTTGACAAAACCAAGGCATGAAATCCACAAGGAGTAGGCCTAGCATAATCTGATAGAAGGTCCGAAGAAGCTAGTCACTACTGACTGCTCCAACACGGCCAAACTAAAAAGAACTATCAAAGAGGTTTCCCTAAGTGATGATCTGAACTACCTACCTAACTAAGGACAACACAATCAAGAGCTCCTACTAGGTGAGGACTCCTATAGCCTGATCAAGAAGTATTTTCTTTTAGCACATTTCTTCTTTTAGGTTTTTTTTTTCCTCATACTCGGGCATGCAAAAAGGAGGGAGCTGAGCGTGGTTACCCAAGGAGAACAGGGCATCGGCCTCAGGTCCTGTCTTGGTACCCAAGAACCTACCAAGCCCTTGCAAGGCGACACGTAATCCCTTTCTAACACTCACTTTTATTTTCGCTCCAACCTTCCTTATTTTCTTCTTTTCCAGCAAGACGCCACCCCTATGAAGACAAGGCATCGGCCCTGGGTCTGACTCGTCCCCAGGAACCTACCAAGCCCCTGCAAGGCGATGATCAACTGCTTATAAATTTTCATTTCTTTTCTTTTCTATTTTTATAGGGGTTAGAACCCCTTTTTACACACCTTTGTATATATTTATTTTCTTTGAGATATTCAGGGTTTTTCCTCTCTATCATCATTTTCCTTCCAATAGGCTTCTCTAACTGCCTCACAACTAACAAGAACTCCTAGAGCGGCTGCCTAGCAGGCGAGCAGAATAGGGTCACTAGGACTACTTACTGAAACAGGTATTTTGATGCCTGGTAATGTCTTTACAGGAGGCAACGACTACTCAGACCCCCCTCAGACATACCTAACCTAAACCTAGGATTTCATGCCTTGGACGCCGGTCCCCAACAAGAAAATCCCCTACAAGTACACAGACACATATAGCATAAAAACACATTACTCGTAAAGGAGAGATATCACTTGGATAGGGCCACAAGAAGCTTCACACGACATAGGTTCCTTCCAAGATCTTCTTTGAACCTGTCCAGCACGTGCACAAAGGACTAAAAAAAGAAACCATTAACCGCACGTGTACTAAACAAACGACTAGCCCTCTTGGCCTAACGAAATAAAACAGAATAACACCTATACAACCCTCCCCGAAATAGTACAGATATACAATAATATTGTCTCATTATTGATAGCAATATCCAAACTAGGACCACGATTGAGGAAAATGTCTTCTTCATAAGCAAGATTTGCCTGTGAATCCGCAAACTGATTCCAGTAACATGGAATCAGCTGAAGAGACACTCTCTCAAATTCCTCAAGTAGGGTCATCGCAGTTCGATGATACATACAAAGGATGGGATTCCGCATTGGGTATGTCCCACCTAGCTGATTCAAGATCAACTAGGAATCCCCTTTTACTAACAACTGCCGAATACCACCTTGTTTGGCAATATGCAGTCCCATAATCAAGGCTTTATCCTCTGCCATATTGTTAGTGAATCCTACCCCGAGATAAGCAGCTAACTTCATCGTAACTCTATGTTGGGGATCTCAGATTATTACTCCAACACTCCCTAGTCCTTGGACACTCCGTCAAAATATAATGTGTACGTCCACAGTGGGTTTACACAGCCTGCCATCACGAACTCCTCTATTCGTAATTATGATAGTCAAAATTTAACATGTTTAGAGGATGAATTGATGGCTCCGTCCCGCCTTCTTCATTAAACTCAATAGGGATACTTGTCAACATTCGTAAGCAGTGATGGCAGAAGACTTTGGTCTCCCACACAAAGGTTCCGTCTTCTTGCTCAATCACTTTGTATCCTTTGCTCCACCAGATGAGTTTCCGCTGATGGTATCTCTGCTCCAGATATGGGTGCTCCAAATAAGGAATTAACTGCCCCATCAACCAGCTTTAAGCTCTTTTGTAGGTCTCAAATCAGCCCCAGCATGGACCTGCAATGCATTTTTCCGTATTAGCATACTTAGAAATAATAAGGTTTAATCTGATTAAGAATAACCTTATTTTTAAATTCTACTCCCTACAGATCAAATAGTAGAGCCGTAGACCTATTTTTCCCTATCCTTACAAACTTGTAGGGACCATCCCATCTAGGTTCCACCTTCCCTGGAAATAGCTCCCTACGCACATCGTAATACAGAACTAATTGCCATTTTTTAAAGGTATACTTCTTTGCTTTAAGGTCGTGCAACTGCTTCATCTAACGTTTAGCTACCTCCTGGTGTAATAAGCTCTGCAATTTCAGCTCATTCAGGTGGGCTATGGTCGTGAAACGTTCAAAGAGTGAATCCTCATCTCCCAAAGAGTGGTTAATTGCAAACCGTATGGTTGGCAACTCGATTTCGAGGGGTAACACACACTCTTCCTCATAAACTAATTTAAATGGAGTATGATCGGTAGCTCGCTTGAACGTTGTATTGTATGCCCATACTGCCACATACAACTTCCTGTCCTAGTCTCGTTTCTTCTCAGAGAATATTTTAGACAAGATACCCACAAGCTGCTTATTGGTGCTTTCGACTTGCCCGTTGCCTTGTGGATTATAGGGGGTCGTTTTATTATGCTTGATTTGCCAAGCCTCAGGCTTTTGATCACTTTATTCAAAAAGTGGGTTCCACAGTCCGACACTAGTTCCTTTGGTGGACCGAAACGGCAAATAATCTGCTCTAAAAGAAAACTTGCAGTCTCTTTTGCATTGTCTTGCCTCGTCACCTGCGCTTCTGACCATTTTGTAAAATAACACAATATTAGTGAGTTTGGGAATCTCCCAATTCCCATTTTTTGAATACTAAAAAGGTGGCACCCGAATAATGTGCCCGTAAGTTTCTCAAAACCATATGATGTGACCTATCATTGAAAAGCACTTGAAAAATGGAATATATTGAGCTATAGAGCACTCGATTTGGAGTTACAATGTTCAATTTATGACAAATCCAAAGATTTGACCATGTGTCCCAAACTTATGGGAAATTCCCATATTCCCCAATATGGTGTTAAATAATCAGTTGCTACTATAATATACCTCTTTTGAGTAGTAGACGACAAGGTGATAGGACCCACAAAGTCAATGCCTATTTCTCAAATGGAAGGATAGCCATGATAGGTGTAAGTGGGTGTTTCCTATTCTCTCTGTTGTCATGTCTTTGATAGGTATCACATCTCTTAACGTACTCAAAGGAATCTTGGAAGATGGATGGCCACCAATATCCAGCTCTTAAAGCTTTCTGTGCCGTCATTCGTCCAGCGAAGTGCCCTCCACATGCAGAGTCATGGCACTCTTCCAAGATGAAAGGAACCTCTTAAGACATCACACATCGACGGTAGATGTCATCAACACCCTGCCGATATAGTGTTCCCGCAATCAAGGAAAAATTCAAAGCCGGTTGTTTGATCTTCCTCTTTTCTGATTTTGATAAACTAGCTCTGGTCTCTCTCGTTGATAGATAATGCGTGATAGTAGCATACCAAGATTGATGCCAGGAGGCATATTTCACGGTGGATTACGTGCCACGGTGGATTCCTTGAGGTTTTACGGTGGATTTCGTAAACTTTGATGACCGAGGCTCATACACAAAGTGGATTCTTTGTGTGAGAAGTTGATGGGAACGCCTGTCCTTTTCGGGTGTTTCATTAATTTAGTGTGTACATGGGTGATTCCATAGCGGGTGATTCCGCAAAATGCATATTAAATTAATAAACGTTTCTGAGTGTAGAGTGCGCACTCGTAATAAATTAAAGTTAGGATTTATTTCTAAACAATTGATTTATTTATGTAGCTGAAGACTGCTAGGTATTCACTTTTGTCGGTTTAATTGTATTATTTTACTAACGATTGTGAATGCTTCAGTTGATGTATAGAGATAGCAGCAGTGGCGGAGGAAAGCATTGGAGGATAGCGAGTATTCGATTTATGGATTATATTTTGATAGGCGCCACACCTATATTTTGTCATGTCTATTTATTGAGGCATCGATTATTTATTATTATTTTGTATGCGCATGGGCGCACGGTTATGTTATTTCTATTTGGACATTGTATTGGGCATGCCATACTCTTTGGGCACCGTCCATTAGCTTTATTCCTATTTTTGTGTAAAAGCAAACTCAAAAGCTAAAAGCTTGCTATTTTTTGTAAATTGGGCTATTATTGAGCATGAAGATGAAATATACATAAAATACATGCTTTGTGGAGTGCTCACACAAGGCATGGGGGAGATTGCACCCAATTGGTCTCTTGCTCTTGTCGTTCATGCTTTTTACCTTGTAATTTGTGCAAAAAGTAGAGTTATTGTTCTTGGGGACCTTTCGGCATTCACTACGCGAGCATACAGCGTCCGATCTGTGCACCAGTGGTATCAGAGCAAAGCTGAGATCAAGAGCTTCCAATCGCTACCCATCTCGTGCGAAGGCGGAGCTCCTGGAACGATCGGGCTCTGCGGTCAATCTCGTCGCGAACCGTCGATACAAGCAGACTTCTGGTGATCAAGAACCCCTGTTTCCATCATTGGATAGCGAAGGACCGGGCTACAGAGGCGGAGCACCACTCCTACATCTCCTTCATCAAGTCGTGGATAAACAGTGAAAAATCCTCCATAGCTCATAAACTTCAAAGCTTTATTATTAGTAAGCTTAGCATTAAAGCTTGCTAAGCTTTAAAAAAAAGTTTCGATTTGTTATCGCGAGGTCTTCAGAGGCCTCTGATTTTTCCGCCGTGGAAAAAAAAAAACGGCCCCCCCCCACGTTTTGCACCGTTTTCTGTCCAAGAAGCCTCAAGCTTAATTAATTTAGCTTAGTCACATAAAGCTCTTCAATCCTGCAAGTCACAACTAACTCCAAGTCACACCCAAAAAGTCAAGTTCAGCAAGTATCTTCAAGTCAAATTCTGCAAGTCAGATAAATCGACTAAGTTTTGCAAGTCTGCAACTCTGCAAGTCACATAAGTTTGCAACTCTGCTAGTCAGACTAGTCAACTGGAGTCAGAACTGATTTGTGCTCAAAACTCTTAGAAGGACTGTTCCTGCGCAGAAACTCCGAACTGCAAAGTTGTTCATTGGAAGGTACTCTACCCATACGCAGGTTTGCTGAAGCATTTTCAGCATACGAAGAAGGATAAAATGCAGATTTTTTGAAGATTGAGAAAGCCATACCCAAAAATACATAAGCCTTGTATTCCCGAACTTGAGCTACGCTCATCCCGCTAACTTGATTTTGAGTGAGAAAGGTCTTTTGAGTTTTGTAGGATCCAATTGCCTACGATGGAGCAAAAGTTGGACTTAATCATGATGCAATTGAAAGAAGAACGAAGGGCTAGGCAAGCATTGCAAGTTCAACTGGCAAATTTACAAAGAGCGTCTACCGACAAAGAAGAACCTCAAGCTGAAGATCTTATTCGACGTACCATCGACGCAACTCTCGAAGCTCAAACCATCCGCAAGGAATCAAAGATAAGTAAAAGAAGTTTCAAATTCCGTACTTTCAATGGCATACGAGAAGGAAAAACTGTTCTAGCATTCATAAGTCAGTTTGACGACTATTTCCATGAGGAAACCTATGCCGAAAAAGATAAAATCAAGTGTGTCACTAATCATTTAGTAGACAGAGCATCTCTTTGGTGGACTATAGTACGCAAGAGCATAGATTGTCCTGCTACTTGGGAGAATTTCAAGAAGAAGTTCATGCAGAATTTCCTTCCTCCACAATTTCATGAGAAAGCTATTAAGCAATGGGATCTTCTTCAGCAACGGGATCGTGAGCCTATTCCTCAGTATACAGAGCGTTTTTGGAATGCATTACTCCAGCTACGCATGCTTGAAGACGTGCCTGAAGCGACACATAAGCGCAAGTATATGTCTGGACTCCTTGGGCATTACTACGCTGAAGTTAACATGTTCAAGGCTGCTACTCTTGAAGACGCCATCTCACTAGCTCACGACACTGAAGATAAGCTACGAGGTAGAGACAGACGTCCACAGCAATTCCAAGCCAATGGTAATTATGGATCTAAACAATTCAATTCCAATTTTAGAAGATTTAATCCAGGTCGTTTCTCTTCATCATCTTTCCGTAAAAATTGGGCAAAACCACATGCATTACCATCCAATGTCAATCAAAATTCTAAGCCTATTCCACAGCCAAATCCTAATGTACCTAGACTTCCCGCCATTGCAAACAATGTAACCAAAGCCAAGCCAATAGTATGCTATAAATGCCACCATCCTGGACATCTAGCAGCAAATTGTCATTCAAAGAAGCCACCTGCCCATATCAACTACCTTGGAGCAATGGACGAAGACAAACATGAAGATATGCCTGATTTCACTGAAGATGAGGATGACAGTATTACACCTTCGGATACTTTACCAGGTATGCCTACTCCACATTCTTTATTGACTATGAAATGTTTGGTGCATGGAAAGGAAAAGATTATTTTGCATGATGATGGTAGCACTCATGATTTTATTTTAGCAAAATTAGTAAAGGAATTGAAGTTACAGACTGTACCTACACATTATCGCATCAAAGCTGCATTCTTAGGCACTAGGTATAATGGTACACAGGAAGTGCATGACTTAGAGATTCAAATTGGTCAATACACTGAAAGAAGAAATTTCCTAGTTGTTCCATTACAGTCGAGTGTCATTATTTTAGGTATGCCTTGGCGTCATCAGCATAACCCAGATATAGACTATTCCACACACGCAATGAATATTAATTTTCAAGGAAAATCTATTACATTATATGGTATGCATGCATCTAATGTTTTTCCACTACTTTTGCATACTCAAGCTAAACGTGCATTACGCAAGAGTAGTAAATCTTATCTCATTTGGGTGAATGAACTGCAAGTAAAAGAAAATCATATGCATCCTAGGCATATAGAATTTCTTGCACATTTTAAGGATTATTTTGTAGAAGACCTACCACCTAGTTTACCTCCTTCACGTCCAGAAGACCATAAGATAGATTTGATCCCTGACACACAACCACCTTGCAAAGTGCCATATAGGCATAACCAGATAGAGCAAAAAGAAATTCAGAGTCAAGTTGAGGAATTACTAAATAGAGGATTGATTAGACCTAGTAGTTCTCCATTCGGTGCACCTGTTCTGTTAGTCAAGAAAAAGAATAATACCTATCGTATGTGCATTGACTATCGAGCTTTAAATAAGATCACTGTAAAGAATAGGTATCCCATTCCTAGAGTTGATGACCTTATGGAAAAATTGCAAGGATCTGCTATATTTAGTAAAATAGACCTTAAGTCTGGTTATCATCAGGTGAGACTAGATAAGTCTGACATATTCAAGACTGCATTTAGGACACAGTTTGGTCATTACGAATTTTTAGTGATGCCATTTGGATTGACTAATGCACCTGCTACGTTTAGTAGAATGATGAACCGTATATTTCTAAAATATCAGTATTGTGTAATTGTCTTCTTTGATGATATTTTGGTGTTTAGTCAAAATGAAAAAGAACATTATGAGCATTTGTCATTGGTTTTTTAGCTATTGAAAGAAAATCAATTGTATGCAAACCCTGAAAAGAGTGAATTCTTTAAAACAGAAATTGAGTATTTAGGTCATATTGTATCATCTGATGGAATTAAAGTTGATTCTAAGAAAATCGATGCAATATTAAATTGGCCTGCACCGAAAAATGTGCATGAGTTACGCTCATTCCTTGGTCTTGCTAGTTTCTATAGGAAGTTTGTACGTAATTTTTCCTTACTTGCTTTACCACTGACTAAACTTCTGAAGAAAGGTATTGTCTATCATTGGTCCGAAAATCAACAGAAATCCTTTGACTTATTGAAACATGCATTAACCCATACCCCTGTTCTACAGTTGCCTGATTTTAATAGACCATTCTTTCTAGTAGTGACCGATGCTAGTGGATCAGGAATATGAGCTGTACTTATGCAAGACAACCATCCTATAGCCTATTCTAGTTGTAAGCTAAAACCTTCTAAACTGAAATATTCCACATATGACAAAGAACTATTAGCAGTTGTACAAGCATTAAGATAGTGGAAACACTACTTAATGGGATCAGAATTTATGATTAAGACCGATCAACAAAGTATTAGACATTTACTTAGCCAACCCCAAATCTCTGACCGACATATCAAATGGGCCTCCTTTATTCAAAGTTTTCATCCTATCATTCAATACCGACCCGAAAAAGAAAATGTAGTGGCTGATGCATTGAGTAGAAGACCTGCTATTCATAATATTTCTGTTATATCTTTTGATTCTTTGATTGCTATGAAAGATACTTATCATCAGGATATTACTTTTCATGCTGATTGGAATAAATTAGTTCAAAATAATTTGATTCCTATTGATTCATTGTCATATAATGATGGATTTATGTTTTATGAAAAGAGATTGTGTGTTACAATTCCATTCTGATCTTTTGTTTTGAATGAGATCCATTGTCCCCCATATCAAGGTCATAGAGGTATCATATCTACCTTACGTACGTTAACTGAAGATTTTTATTGGCCGCATATGGACACTGATGTATCTAACTTTGTTTCTGAATGTTTGATTTGTCAAAGAGTTAAGAGACATCATGGTAAACAGTATGGATTACTTATGCCTTTGTCTATTCCATCTAAACCTTGGGAACAAATTTCTATGGATTTCATTACTGGTTTACCTAATACTAAATCTAACCATGATATGATTTGGACAGTCGTAGATAGATTTAGTGAACAAGCATATTTCATTCCATGTAAGAAAACTTTAACAACATCACAAGCAGCACAATTGTTTTTGAAAACTGTTTTCACTAACCATGGATTGCCAAAAGTTATTATTTCAGATCGTGATTCTAGGTTTTGTAACAACTTTTGGATTACTCTATTTGCTAATCTAGGCACAAAGATTGATTTCTCATCTACATTTCATCCAGAAACTAATGGACAAACAGAAGCCACAAATAGCACTATTCTAGATCTCTTACGTGCATATACTATCTCTAAACCACAGACATGGGACACACATTTGCATTTATTACAGTTTGCATATAACAATACACCACACACATCTACAAAGAAAGCACCATTTGAAGTCATTTATGGATATAGATTATCTACACCTGTTGCATCTTTGTCAAATAGAGTTCAAAGTGCTGATGATATTGCTAGTATGCATAACACTATTTTTGATGAGGTTAAAGATATGATTGCCAAAGCCCAGCAATCATATACCAAACAAGTCAATAAGAAAAGACAAGCAATGAATTTCAAAGTTGATGACTATGTTTGGTTGAGAATAGAAAAACGTAGACTACAAAGTGTAGATAGACATCCAGTTGTGAAATTAGCCCCTAGATTCTATGGACCATTTAGGATCATTCATAAAATTAATGACAATGCATTCAAGTTAGAATTACCACCTCATTGGAAAATTCACAACACATTTCACATTAGTTTATTGAGACCATTTAGAGGCCAATTACCTGTACACCCTGTTTATGAAAACCCACCTTTATTAGAGGAAGAGACTGAAATACTTGAACCAGAAGCTATCATAGACACTGACTTTATGACCATTAGAACTGGCCGAAGATATTCTAGATATCTAGTTAAACTTAAGAACCATCCTGTAGAGGAAGCACAATGGATGCACGCTAGAGACTTAAATGCTTTCCCCACTCTATTAGCTCCACATTGAGCTAATAGCAATTGAGGTCAATTGCTATCCCACCCCGAGGGTATGATGCCAGGAGGCATATTTCACGGTGGATTACGTGCCACGGTGGATTCCGTGAGGTTTTACGGTGGATTTCGTAAACTTTGATGACCGGGGTTCATACACAAAGTGGATTTTTTGTGCGAGAAGTTGATGGGGACACCTGTCCTTTTCGGGCGTTTCATTAATTTAGTGTGTACATGGGTGATTCCATAGCGGGTGATCCCAAAAAATGCATATTAAATTAATAAATGTTTATGAGTGTAGAGTGCGCACTCGTAATAAATTAAAGTTAGGATTTATTTCTAACCAGTTGATTTATTTATGTAGCTGAAGACTACTAGGTATTCACTTTTGTCGGTTTAATTGTATTATTTTACTAACGATTGTGAATGCTTTAGTTGATGTGTAGAGATAGCAGCAATGGCGGAGGAAAGCATTGGAGGATAGCGAGTATTCGATTTATGGATTATATTTTGAGAGGCGCCACGCCTATATTTTGTCATGCCTATTTATTGAGGCATCGATTATTTATTATTATTTTGTATGCGCATGGGCGCACGGTTATGTTATTTCTATTTGGACATTGTATTGTGCATGCCAGACTCTTTGGGCACCGTCCATTAGCTTTATTCCTATTTTTGTGTAAAAGCAAACTCAAAAGCTAAAAGCTTGCTATTTTTTGTAAATTGGGCTATTATTGAGCATGAAGATGAAATATACATAAAATACATGCTTTGTGGAGCGCTCACACAAGACATGGGGGAGATTGCACCCAATTGGTCTCTTGCTCTTGTTGTTCATGCTTTTTACCTTGTAATTTGTGCAAAAAGTAGAGTTCATTGTTCTTGGGGACCTTCCGACATTCACTACGCGAGCATACAGCGTCCGATCTGCGCACCAAAGATGGGATAGAAGCTGTATCAATTTTAAACATTTCTTCAATATCACTTCCTTCAGCCAAAGTCTCTTTCGGCTCCCCAAAATCCACAAGGCATTCCACAATCCCTTGCAACCTCAGTGGCTTACTCTTAATCTCATAATCGAACTCCTGCAAAGTGATTAACCACTTTGCCAGACGATCAGGCGGTTGTAGCTTGTTCATAAGCAATCTAAGCCCTTCCGCCTTCATATAGAAAACTACCTTCTCATAGAGGATGTAGTGCCTGAATTTTTTAGTCGCAAAGACCATCGCAAGGCACAACTTCTCCATATAGGTGTAGTTAATTTCTGATATGCCCAATTTTTGACTAGCAAAAGCTATTGGATGATACCACTTTTCCTCCCAGATTTGGGCTAAACAACAGCTGATACTATGCATGGTGGCTGTTGAAAATATGTAAAATACTTCGCCTCTTTTAGGTGCTTTTAAAACTGGTGCTTTTCCTAGCTCCTGTTTCACATCCTCGAAAGCTACCTTACAAGGGTCACTCCATACAAGTAGACAGCTAAAGGATAATAGGTTCGTTAATGGCAACATTCTTTCTACTAAGGCATTTATAAACCTCCGATAGTACCCTATGTACCTCTTTCGGAGTGTGTGGTAGACTCATAGCGACTATAACCTTGATCTTTTCAGGGTTAGTTGCGATTCCTACTGAACTGACCACATGGTCTAGCAATAGCCCACAAGCCACTCCAAAGACACACTTCCGTGGACTAAGAGTGATACAAAATTGTTTGTAGCGCTCAAAGAACTTTCTTAAAATAATTAACATCCTTTCCCTCATAGTGGCTGCCCGCAGGTCATCGATAAATAAGCAGACAATATACCCAATACGCAGGATCTTCTCGAATTCCTTGTGTACTGCTGGAGATAATTTAATCAACTGTAAGAGGTTTACATCTGGTTTGACTTCGCAAAGAGGACTTGCTAAATCAAAATCATGATAGGTAACCAAAGCTCTCTTTTCTCACCAAACCATCCTTTCTTTTGGTCTTGGGACCAGCTTTGATGCTTTTTTTTAAGCTCGTGCCTTCTTTCTTGGCACTTCCTCATCCTTCTTAGGATCGACTTTTTTGCCAACCGGCCTTAGAGGTCCACCTTCCATGCTAGGATTCAAGACTTGTGTCCCCTTGTTCCCTTGCTTAGGGTTTCCCTCAACCGGTTTTGCATTATCTTTATCACCCTCTTTAGCCTTTTGGCCTCTTGTCACGGCTCGTAGGTTAGAGGTTTTAGCAGCATTGACGCGTACAACCTCAATAAGGCTAACTCCATTGCCTTGTGGCAACTCTTCTATAGTGTTTTTTCCCCTTTGCAATATTTTTCTTGGTCCATCATTTTGCTAGAGGTTATTACCTTGCGCTCTATGATTAACTGGACCTGGCTGTTTACTCCCTTGTTGGAGGGAACTAATCTTACTTCAACAGGTAGTGGCTAAGTGGCCCAACTTCCCACAAATATCACATTTAACATTTGGACAGTTCCTAGGGAAATGTTGTCCGCCACACCACTTATAGCTAAATCTTGAGGGACCACTCTCTTTAGGGCGTCGACTCCCTTTCAGATTCTACTGCTTCTTCAGGAAATTAACATCAACATCTATTTTCCAATATTGTTCAGAAATCATAACGGTATAATGCTTCATCATATCCTTAACTTTTCCAAGGACATTAGAGGCACTTGACTCATAGCCTTGATCATTTATCCGTCGTTCCATTGGCCTAACAATTAGATTGGGCATTGGTTGTTGACTCACAGGAACAACATTAGGGTTCAAAACTTGGCCTCCAACATTTGGTGGAGCCAACTAACTACCCATAAGCATAGTCACACTGGGAGGAGCTGGCAGCAAAGGTACATTTTGAACCATGCTTCCTCTCCCATTAGGGTTATTCATAAGCATCCCTTGACTTCCATTTGTCAATGGTAAATTTCCTCCAAGTACTAGGCCCGTATTAAGATTTATTCGAGAGGAGCAGGCTGTTTGTAATCATGACTCTACTCCTTCTGCCCGCGCGATGGCGGTGTCTATATCAGCCAAAGCCACACTGCTCAATTGTACCTGAATATTGAAATCCAATCATGCAAGAAGTATTGCAAATGGGCAGTCAGCGGAATAGGAATGTAAGTTTGTAACTTACAAAACACTTCCTTAAGCTTCTTGGCATAGGCTTTCACATTCTCATGGGGTCTTGGCATGTTACATTCAAAACACGCAACCAATATTGGCCACCTCTTTCAGGGGCATATTTTCCTCGGAAAGCTGCATAAAATTGGTTGATTGTGATTATGGTTCCAGTCTCTATGCTTAGATACCATACTGCAGCCCTTCCTTTTAATGTCATGTTGAAAAGGAACTCCTAAAGTTGGCAGATCCGGCATCCCTGCAAGAATTGCAATGGGTTGTGCCATGACGAAAATCGGATTAATAATAGGAGTTTGAACTGATGGAATCACACCCCCACTTAAAGTGGGTTGATTTGGTGGAAAAGAGGAAGAACTTCCGCTTCCTCCTGCACCTAAAGGACTATGTGCAGCAGCTAGGTTACTAAGACCATTGCCTCTTATGAGTATCACGCTACTCCTTTGAGGAGAATAGCGACTTACAATCTCCAACCGTCGTCTAGCCCTCTCAGCACGTTATGCTTTTTGTATTTCAGTTGGACGGTCCTTGTCAGAGGACATAAACCAACTTGTTGGTTCCTAAAAACCCTAGATTCGAGAACCACCACTTGTTGGCAGCTCTCGGTAGACGAACCATTGATGGGACCTGAAATGGACCGGCATTGGCTACGGCACTAGCCGAACCTCATACTCATAACAGACAAACACACCCTCATGACCTCGCGGGCCAGGAGAGCGTCTATCTGCTGCTAAAGGACAAACTTCCCTAAAGCCTAATCTATGTGTTTATAGTTTTATAGTTTTTGTAGTCCAACGTTTCCCTTTCTATAAACTCCACAGAGGGAGAACCCTTACATAGTGGCAATAAATACCACGATAATCACATACATGGGAGGCAACCTCTCGGTAGAAACACCGTAGCCCCACTGCAGCTCTCCTACATCGCAGGGATTGGCCCCTTGATGCATTGCTCAACATATAAAACAAACAAACAAACTCCACTCTTTCATTTCGCATCCAGGAGATACCATGTTTCCTTTCCAAATCATCCCACAAGAAACGAACGTCTATCCTACGGCTTAGGATACCTTACCACACTCAAGCGTGGGTCATTGTCATTGAAAACATGTGCTATGCATCCATGTTTTTTTCTGATACCATGATCGTCATGCACATGCAAAGGTGAATGATTCTAAAGTGCTCAAACATAATTTTAAATCAGAAACATGTGGTGTACAACCAGGCTTTCTAATGCATTTACTAACCCGTTGCGACGATGAAAGGATAGCACCGAGACCACACTCCTGCTACTATTCTCTTAATTAATATACCACGAACTCTATGTCATGATGTTCATAAGAAAATCAACAACAATCAGCATGCAAATCACACCATTCAAACAACCCAACCCCCTACGTTTAGGTATTGCTTTCGTTGCATAGGTGTAGAGGTTCATTTTGTCATGTTTTAATGTATAGAAAGCGATAAATCACAAACTTTGACAAAAAGATAGGAAAAACTAAGGCTTAACCTCATGCTTTGCCACTACCATAAATCCACAAATAATCATTATAGTATTTCTTATTTTTCCAAGACGTATTTTTATTTTTTCCCTTATGTTTCTCATTTTCTTGATTTATTTAGCAATAAAATATGTTATTTTCTGGTTTTTCTTGTTTCAATCACTTCAACATACTAAATTCAATTTATCTTCCATTTCCCCCCCATGGGAACAGATTTTACCCACCCGAAACGGAAAAACTACCATTTTGCCACTTAAAAACCGCATTTCGGGTTTACGGGAATTAAATAAAGCATGTAAATCATTGCAAAATCAGAATTTTTTATGCATAGCAATTAATCATAATGCAAACAGCACTCACACAAAATTTCATCCAATAAGAACATAATTATCATCATAAACTATTAAAAAATCCTTTATTTTCTTCATAAAAATGGTCATACCGTGTTTTTACGTAACCCGAGGCACCTTGAATGAATTCATAACTAGCAAACGGAGCCTCCATTTCTCTCAATACAATGCTGTGCTTCAATCTTCAGCATCTCCATCAATCTCCATTAGCATTTCCTTCATTCTCCTTCCCCAGTTCCTTCTTCAAGATGGTACACATGAACAGCCCATAGAGAAGAGAGAGAGGGAGGAGCCCACGCGAAGACCGGCGATATGATCAGCAAAGAGGGAGAAGATGCCGTGCAATCTCTGATTCATAGGTTGTTTGCAGCCTCCATGCATGATCATGAGGAATCATGGCGCATTTTTTGGTGCATCCTGATCACGTTTCTTCTCCACGATTTCATGTTTTTTTTTCATGCCTCTTACATAAAATTTTAGGGGGGGGGGTTAAGGTCCCAAAGGGCACCCCCCTTTTGTCCTCAAAGTTGTCCATCTCTTCATATCTTGGCCCATTTGTGGCCCCTTCCTCGTTCGAGCTCTGAAAAATCATGCGCATCCGACTTGGCATCCCACACTAACAAGCAGCTCCTAACATCCCGCACGACAGTCAAAAAAATTATCAAAAATCCACAAGTGTCGCTCGGTTGCCTTTTAAAAGTCGTCTTTCACTTGGTGCTTAAAATCGTCCTAACTGCAACCGCCGCCTTCAATGTTAAATATTTTTCCCCTAAATTTCAGATTTTTTGGAAAATTTTAGGCACATCCCGGGCTCAAAACTCCGCTCTCATAGGGCCACAAGAAGCTTCCACACGACATAGGCTCCTTCCAAGCTCTTCTTTAAACTGTCTAGCACAGGACTAAAACAAGAAACCATTAACCGCACCTGTACTAAATAGACAACTGGCCCTCTTGGCCTAATGAAATAAAGCATTCCACTACAAAAAACGAATCGGCCCTCTTGGCCTAACAAAATTAAAAAAAAGAGCACCTACATATCCCTCCCCGAAATAGTGCAGATATACAATAATATGCTCCTGTCCAAGGAGGAAAAATAGGGCTCACAGCCCTAAGCTAAATGCATAAGGTTATGACCCATCCCTCTTACATATATAGCAAGAGGTGTATGAATAACATGTTGTCTAATCAGCCTCTAGGTCTAGGATAACAACGGTAGATGGGTCTCGACTACTCTTTGCATCACCCATATCAACCATCGCCTGCCATATATTACATGCTCTGATAACATTCCCCACAAGCGACCAGGTCCTGTCTCATTATTGATAGCAATATCCAAACTAGGACCACAATTGAAGAAAATTTCTTCTTCATAAGCAAGATTTGCGAGTGAATCCGCAAACTGATTCCAGTAACATGGAATCAGCTGAAGAGACACTCTTTCAAACTCCTCAAGTAGGGTCATGGCAGTTCGATGATACATACAAAGGATGGGATTCTGCACCGTGTATTTCCCACCTAGCTGATTCAAGATCAACTGGGAATCTCCTTTTACTAACAACCGCCGAATACCACCTTGTTTGGAAATATATAGTCCCATAATCAATGCTTTATACTCCGCCATGTTGTTAGTGAATCCTACCCCGAGATAAGTAGCTAACTTCATCATAACTCTACGTCGGGGATCTCTGATTACTACTCCAACACTCCCTTTTTTATTAAGGCCCTTGGATGCCCCGTCAAAATATAATGTGTACATCCACAGTGGGTTTACACAGCCTGCCATCACGAACTCCTCTATTCGTAATTATGATAGTCAAAATTTAACATGTTTAGAGGATGAATTGATGGCTCCATCCCGCCTTCTTCATTAAACTCAACAGGGATACTTGTCAACATTCGTAAGTAGTGATGGCATAAGACTTTGATCTCCCACACAAAGGTTCCGTCTTCTTGCTCAATCACTTTGTATCCTTTGCTCCACCATATAAGTTTCCCCTGATGGTATCTCTGCTCCAATTATGGGTGCTCCAAATAAGAAATTAACCACCCCATCAACCAGCTTTAAGCTCTTTTACAGGTCTCAAATCAACCCTAGCATGGACCTGCAATGCATTTTTCCGTATTAGCATACTTAGAAATAATAAGGTTTAATCTTATTAAGATTAACCTTATTTTTAAATTCTACTCCCTGCAGATCAGCTAGGAGAGCCATAGACCTATTTTTTCCTATCCTGACAATCTTGTAAGGGCCGTCCCATCTAGGTTCCAGCTTCCCTAGAAACAGCTCCCTACGCGCATCGTAGTACATAACTAATTACCATTTTTTAAAGGTATACTTCTTTGCTTTAGGGTCGTGCAACTGCTTCATCCGACGTTTAGCTACCTCCTGGTGTAATAAGCTCTACAATTTCAGTTCATCCAGGTGGGCTATGGTCGTGAACCATTCAAAGAGTGCATCCTCATCTCCCAAACAGTGGTTAATTGCAAACCGTATGGTTGGCAACTCGATTTTGAGGGGTAACACACAATCTTTCCCATAAACTAATTTAAATGGAGTATGGCCGGTAGCTCGCTTGAATGTTGTATTGCACGCCCATACTGCCACATACAAGTTCTTGTCCCAGACTCATTTCTTCTTAGAGACTATTTTAGACAAGATACCCACAAGCTGCTTATTAGTTCTTTTGACTTGCCCGTTGGCTTGCAGATTATAAGGGGTCATTTTGTTATGCTTGATTTGCGGCTTTTGATCACTTTATTCAAAAAGTGGGTTCCACGGTTTGACACTAGTTCCTTTGGTGGACCGAAATGGTAGATAAACTGCTCTAAAAGGAAACTTGCAGTCTCTTTTGCATTGTCCTTCCTCATCGCCCGGGCTTCTGACCATTTTGTAAAATAATCAATTGCTACTATAATGTACCTCTTCTGGGTAGTAGACGACGGGGTGATAGGACCCACAAAATCAATGCCCCACTTCTCAAATGGAAGGATAGCCATAATGGACGTAAGTGGGCGTTTCCTATTCTCTCTGCTGTCATGTCTTTGACAGGTATCACATCTCTTAACATATTCAAAAGAATCTTGGAAGATGGATGGCTACCAATATCCAGCTCTTAAAGCCTTCTGTGCCATCAACCACCCAGCAAAGTGCCCTCCACATGTAGAGTCATGGCACTCCTCCAAGATGAAAGGAACCTCGTTAGGCATCACACATCAGCGGTAGATATCATCAACACCTTGCCGATATAGTGTTTCTACAATCAAGGAAAACTTCAAAGCCCGTTGTCTGATTTTCCTCTTTTCTGATTTTGATAAACCAGCTCCAGTCTCTCTCATTGATAGATAATGCGTGATAGCAGCATACCAAGATGGAATAGAAGCTGTATCAATTTTAAACATTTCTTCAATATCACTTCCTTCAACCAAAGTCTCTTTTGGCTCCCCAAAATCCACAAGGCATTCCACAATACCCTGCAACCTCGGTGGCTTACTCTTAATCTCATAATCGAACTCCTGCAAAGTGATTAACCACTTTGCCAAATGATCAGGCGGTTGCAGCTTGTTCATAAGCAATCTAATCCTTTCCGCCTTCATATAGAAAACTACCTTCTCATAGAGAATGTAGTGTCTGAATTTTTTAGTCGCAAAGACCATTGCAAGGCACAACTTCTCCATGTAGGTGTAGTTAATTTCTGATATGCCCAATTTTCAACTAGCAAAAGCTATTGGATGATACCACTTTTCCTCCTAGATTTGGACTAAACAGCAGCTGATACTATACATGGTGGCTGTTGAAAATATGTAAAATACCTCACCTCTTTTAGGTGCTTTTAAAACTGGTGCTTTTATTAGCTCCTATTTCACATCCTCGAAAGCTACCTTACAAGGGTCGCTCCATACAAATAGACAGCTAAAGGATAATAAGTTCGTTAATGGCAACGTTCTTTCTACCAAGGCATCTATAAACCTTCGATAGTACCCTATCAATGACAAAAAGCTATGTACCTCTTTCGGAGTGCGTGGTGGACTCACAGCGACTATAACCTTGATCTTTTCAGGGTCAGTTGCAATCCCTACTGAACTAACCACATGACCTAGCAATAGCCCATAAGGCACTCCAAAGACTCACTTCCGTGGGTTAAGAGCGATACAAAATTGTCTGCAACGCTCAAAGCACTTTCTTAAGATAATCAACATCCTTTCCCTTACAGTGGCTGCCCCCGGGTCATCGATAAATACTTTCAACTCATCTGGGGAGATGTCACCAAAGGTCTTGTCTGTTGTTTGTTGCCATTATCCAGGTGCATTGCACAAACCAAAGGCCATCACATGGTACGCAAAAGTACCAAAGACAAAATGAAAGTTGTTTTCAACTTGTCCTCTTCTGCAATTGCCATTTGGTTGTATCCTGCAAAGCGATCCATAAACAAATATATTTTCCTACCCGCTAATTGATCCAAAATCTAGTCAATAAATGGCAACGGGTAGTAATCCTTAACGGTCTGCTTATTCATCTCTCTAGGATCTTGTTGCTTTTCTTCTTGCTGATGACAACTGGTGAACACCATTATGTGTGTTGTACATGGAAGATTAAACCAACTTTCTGTAACTTCTGTAACTTCTCAAACAGCCCATCCCTCAATTCAAAAGGCATACGCCTTACCTTCTAACGCACATGATGACTGCCTTCTTTTACAGAAATAGTATGAACAGCCACGCTGGGAGGAATACCTCTCAGCTCATCATAACTCCAAGCAAAGATGTCGTGGAATTCTTGAATCAAGGACACATAGTCCTCCCTTTCTGCTGAACTGAGCATGGAACCTAATTTAATTGGCCGTGAATCATTTGGCGTGCCAAGGTCCAACTAAATCACATCCACGTCTATTATCCTATCTTGCGGCTCTATCGGCTCATTCAGAGTTATCTGATAAATATCCTCTGTAGTGGACCCCTCTTTAGATTCATCACTGGATGATGTCTCACTACCAGATGGATCATCTGTTATTTCTAATTCAGTAGAGGATAAAGAAGCTCTCACTCTGAGGAGACTCAGGGTAAGCATCGACTATTACTCGATTAGCACCTCTACCTAGAACCACTTGACCGACGGGTATATCGACTTGGCAATTTATTCGTAAGATCCAAGGCCTGCCTAGTAAGACTCGATAGCTAGGACGTCCTGCAAATCTTATTACCCTAAAGTCCAAGAAGCATTCTACACTTGCAACTGTAACATGGACTTTAGTAACGCAACCTTCTGGTTGCCTTAGACTATCATCAGCCATTCTAAGAAGGGTGGAGCAATCTTTTTGGATGCCTAGACCCAACCTCTCCATCAACTTTGAACTCATGATATTGATGGAGGACCCAATGTCTACGATAGCATAATCCACTAGTATTCCATCCACATATGTTGGAACCCTAGGGCAATTCTTTTCAGCATGATCAAACCAATCTTCCCCTACTCGTGCTATGCCCGAAGGTTCTACAATATACCCAATCCGCAGGATCTTCTTGAATTCCTTGCGTACTCTTGGAGATAATTTAATCAACTGTAAGAGGTTTACATCTGGTTTGACTTCGCAAAGAGAACTTGCTAAATCAAAATCATGATAGGTAGCCAAAGCTCTCTTTTCTCGCCAAACCATTCTCTCTTTTGGTCTCAGGACCGGCTTTGGTGCTTATCTTTTAACTCTTGCCTTCTTTATTGACACTTCCTTATCCTTCTTAGGATCGACTTTTCTGTCAACAGGCCTTAGAGGTCCACCTTCCACGCCAGGATTCAGGACTTGCGTCCCCTTATCCCCTTGCTTAAGGTTTCCCTCGACAGGTTTTGCATTATCTTTATCACCCTCTTTAGCCTTTTGGCCTCTTGTCACGGCTCGTAGGTTAGAGGTTTCAGCGCCATTGACGCGTACGGTCTCGATAAGGCTTACTCCATTGTCTTGTGGCAACTCCTCTATAGTGGTCTTTTCCCTTTGCAATATTTGTCTTGGTCCATCATTTTGCTAGAGGTTACTACCTTGCGCTCTATGATTAAGTGGACCAGGCTGTTTACTCCCTTGTTGGAGGGAACTAATCTTACTTCAACAAGTAGCAGCTAAGTGGGCCGACTTCCCACAAATATCACATTTAACATTTGGACAGTTCATAGGGAAATGTTGTCCGCCACACCACTTACAGCTGAATCTTGAGGGATCACCCTCTTCAGGGCGTCGACTCCCTATCAGATTCTGCTACTTCTTCAAGAAATTGACGTCAACAGCTATTTGCCGATATTGTTCAGAAATCATGTCGGTGTAGTGCTTCATCATATCCTTAACTTCGCTAAGGACATTAGAGGCACTCGAATCATAGCCTTGATCATCTATCTGTCGTTCCATTGGCCTAACAATTTGATTGGGCATTGGTTGTTGACTCACAGGAACAACATTAGGGTTCAAAACTTGGCCTCCGACATTTGGTGGAGCCAACTGACTAGCCATAGGCATAGTGACACTGGGAGGAGCTGGCAGCAAAAGGTACATTTTGAACCATGATTCCTCTCCCATTAGGGTTATTCATAAGCATCCCTTGACTTCCATTTATCAATGGTAAATTGCCTCCAGGTACTAAACCCGCATTAAGATTCATTCGAGAGGAGTAGGCGGTTTGTACTCGGGGGGGTCACTCATGAATATATGTATATATAACGTGAGTTCAAAATAAGGGATTTTTAAAACACCATTTTTATATATTTTTTACATACAGAAGGGTGTCATATAAAGGGGCTACTTACAGATTGAATAGAAAAGGGTTGTGTTTTATTCAAGAAAAATTCACAGATTAGGATATTTATAAATAGGCCATGAACACACGTTATATAGAGAATATATAAATGTTGAACCCCCCGAGGGTTTGTAATCGTGACTCTACTCCTGCCCCCCACATGATGGCGGTGTCTATATCAGCCAAAGCCACACAGCTCAATTGTACCTGAATATTGAAATCTAATCCATGCAAGAAGTATTGCAATTGGGTAGCCGACGGAATAGGAATGTAAGTTTGCAACTTACGAAACACTTCCTTAAGCTTCTTGGCATAAGCTTTCATATTCTCATGGGGGTCTTGGCGTGTTACATTCAAAACACGCAACCAATATTGGTCACCTCTTTCAGGGCATATTCTCCTCAGAAAGCTGCATAAAATTGGTCGATTGTGGTTATGGTTCCAGTCTCTATGCTATGATACCATATTGCAACCCTTCCTTTTAATGTCATGTTAAAGAACATCATGAGATGTCCCTCGTCTTGGATGCGGTAATTAAACATTAGTCTTTGGAATTCACAAATGTGAAACTCCGCATCTTCTTCCGCTAACCCATTAAAAATGGGCAAAGGCACTCCTAAAGCTGGTAGATCCGGCGTCCCTGCAGGAATTGCGATGGGTTGTGCCATGACGACAATCGGATTAACAATAGGAGTTTGGACTGATAGAATCACACCCCCACTTGAAGTGGGTTGACTTGGTGGAAGAGAGGAAGAAATTGCGCTTCCTTCTGCACCTAAAGGACTATGTGCAGCAGCTGGGTTACTAAGACCACTGTCTTTTATGCGTATCGGGCTGCTCCTTTGAGGAGAATAGTGACTTACAATCTCCAACTGCTGTCTAGCCCTCTTAGCACGTTTTTCTTTTTGTATTTCGGCTTGAAGGTCCTTGTCAGAGGACATAAACCAATTTTTTGGTCCCTAAAAACCCTAGATTCGGGAACCACCACTTGTTGGCAGCTCCCGGTAGACGCACCACTGATGGGACCTCAAATGGGCCACCACTGGCTATGGCACTAGCCGGACCTCATGCTCATAACAGACAAACACACCCTCATGGCCTCGCAGGCCAGGAGCGTCTATCCGCTTGTAAAGGACGAACTATCCTGAAACCTAATCTATGCGTTTATAGTTTTATAGTCTAATGTTTCCCTTTCTATAAACTCCATAGAGGGAGAACCCTTACACATTGGCAATAAATGCCACGATAATCACATACATAGAAGGCAACCTCTCGGTGGAATCACCACAGCCCCACTGCAGCTCTACTACACCGTAGGGATTAGCTCCTTGATGCGCTGCTCAACATATAGAACAAACGAACAAAATCCACTCTTTCATTTCAAACGTATTCCAGGAGATACCATGTGTCCTTACCAAATAATTCCCCAAGAAATGAACATCTATCTTACGGCTTATGATGCCTTTCCACACTCAAGCATGGGTCATCATAATCGAAAACAGGTGCTATGCATCCAGGCCTTTTTTATTCTGATACCATGATCGTCATGCACATGCAAAAGTGGATGATCCTAAAGTGCTCAAACATAATTTTAAATTAGAAACATGTGGTGCACAACCAGGCTTTCCAATGCTCATTCACTAACCCGTTGCAGCGATGTAAGGATAGCTCCGAGACAACATTCGTGCTACTATCCTCTTAATTAAAATACAACGAACTCTATGTCATGATATGCATCAGAAAATTACCAGTAATCAGCACATAAATCACACAATTCAAACATCCCAACCCCCTACGTGTAGGTATTGCTTTCGTTGCATAGGTGTAGAGGTTCATTTTGTCATGTTTTGATATATAAAATGCGATAAATCACAAACTCTGACGAGGAGATAGGGAAAATTGAGGCTAAACCTCATGCTTTGCCACTACCATACATCCACAAACAATCATTATATTTTTCCTTATTTTTGTAAGCCGTACTTCTATTTTTCCCCTTATTTTTCCAATTCTCTTGATTTATTTGGCAATAAAATATGCTATTTTCTGATTTTTCTTGTTCCAATCACTTCAGCATACTAACATTCAATTTATCTTCCATTTTCCCCCCATGGGAACACATTTCACCCACTCGAAACGAAAGAACTACCATTTAACCGCTTAAAAACCGCATTTCGGGTTTACGGGAATTAAATAGCACATGTGAATCATTGCAAAATCAAGATTTTCTGATACACAGCAATTACTCATGATGCAACTAGCACACAAACAAATTTTCATCCAATAAGAATATGATTATCATCATAAACTATAAAAAATCCATCATTTTCTTCATAAAAATGGTCATACCGTGTTTTTACGTAACCCGAGACGCCTTAAATGACTGCATAACCAGTAGTCGGAGCCTCCATTGCTCTCAATCCAATGCTGTACATCAATCTTCAGCATCTCCATCAATCTCCATCACCATTTTCCTTCATTCTCCCTCCTTCATTCTCCTTCAAGATGATGCACATGAACAACCCATAGAGGGGAGAGTGAGGGAGGAGAGAGAAATATTAGATTCTAATCTCTTCATCGAGACAGCCATATCTCACGCGAAGAACGGCGATAGAATCAGCAAAGAGGGAGAAGTTGTCGGGTAATGTCAGTTCCATGGGTTGCTTTCAGCCTCCAATCATGATTCATGAAGGCCGGAGGGGGGGGGGCGGGGGGGGCGGGGGGACGTAATTTTCGGCGCCTACTGTCCACGACACCATCTCCACGCCATGCCATCAAAAAATTAGAGGGGCGGTTAAAGTCCCAAAGGGCACCCCCCTTTTTGGTCCTAAGTTTTGTCCACCTCTTCAAATCTTTGCCAATTTTTGACCTCTTTTGCATTCGGGCTCCGTTTCAGCCTCTGAAAAATCCTGCGCATCCGTCTCATCATCCCGAACTGACTGGAAGCTCCCGGCATCCCGTACAGAAATTGGAAAAATTATCAAAAATCCACAAGTGTAGCTCAGGCGCCTTTTAAAATCCATCTTTCACTTGGTGCTTAAAATTGTCCTAGCTGCAGCCGCCGCCTTCGATGTTGAATATTTGTCCCCTAAATTCCAGATTTTTTGGCAAATTTTAGGCACATCTCGGGCTCAAAACTCCACTCTCACAACCCATCAAGCCTCAACACCAACACCTGAGTGAGGGTGCAATCAAAGTCAATGAGCCCAAATTCAAATGGGTATCTAAACATCAAGGACCACCACCTAGAAATAATCATACATGATCTCACAATACTAGAAACTCATACTCAAGACCTAGGAGGCAAAAAAAGCACTATAGGCATCGACGCACGATCAAGCCACGATGGGTTTCGAAAACCCTATTGCAAGAACAGGGCTATTATGACGGCAATACATGGATGCGGGCGCCTAAAGCCAAGATTACCAATGACACTACTCAAGTGCAACCCTTGAACTTGTCTAAACAAGACAACACAACAGTAAAGGAGCTAAATCCACATAAGACTCAAGCTATGAAGCCCATATAGCCCAAACACACTAAGCATGCAAAACCTCAACAAGTCTATCAACCGAACAAATAGCTTGTTTCCTCCAAACTGCCTCAACCTAGCACTGCTAGCATTCCAAGAGCCTCACAAGCATCTTGCATCACAACAACAAATCGCAAACCATGCCTATCGCACAAGAATCTAAACTGACCCCTCTCAATCCATAGAAGCTACAGACATCAGTTGTTGAGCTATCTAGCCCACCCGTGTCAAATCCAACCTCCTACATGCTTAAACCCTCTTATGACTGGGAATCTATCCTTACCTTGGCCTCTAGCTTAGATAAGAATACAGGGGATGACTTAGTCACTTACATTCGACACTTAGATGCTACATTTTCCATACTTGCTAAAATCTTGACTGAATAGACTTAGGTCTTTTATAAGAGCCTTTAGGAATTGAGGTGAATACACTAGCTTGCTTATGGGAGGAATTTGAATTCATATTCATCAAGGCTCCCACGGTAGCTGAAGAGGTAATCGAAAATGAAATCTCTCATGAGAAAGTGCACAAACAATGACTCATCAGATCTTATGACATGCGCACGATCTCTACCACAATCCAGGAAATTGAAGCATTAAATGCCCCAACCAACACTGAGTTTACATTCTTACATATAAAACATATGCTCTTCGACTCCAATGGGAACAAGAGGGCTACCACATCATAACCAACACCAAGAGCAAAGACATGCAATCAAAACCTCAGAGTATGATCCAACTTATGTAGCTCCTAGCTCATTCAAAGTCTTAGCCATCACTTGTAGTCAGAACTTTAGATGATCACAAACTCGCCCATCCCTACCTAGACCCCCTACCTAGATCACATCCTGATTGAGGACTAAGGGAAGTTACTATATGTATATCCTCTACATCATGTGCGTTCAAGGCCTATTTATAAATATCCTTATCTGTGAATTTTTCTTGAATAAAACATAACCCTTTTCTATTCAATTTGTAAATAACCCTTTTATATTACATGCTTTTGTATGTAAAAAATGTATAAAAATAGTATTTTAAAAATACATTATATTGAACCCACATGATGGACACATATATTCATGAGTAACCTACCTGAGATTGAGGAGGAACTACATATTGATAGCCAAATCATCTCTGGTGACTTTCTAATGGATGTCCTAACATACATAGTACATGTCCGCATTCGACCTTTTGACATGGACTGCCATGCCTACTCGGAATACAACCCAAAATTCTACACTTGGCTTATGCAGAAGTAAAGCATCGTGAATGCACGTTGACTTTCCTTAATCCTTTACCCTCTAATCCTAGGAAGGATTCTTCTCATTTCCAAGGGGAGAGGGGGTAAGGTGGAAAAACATAGTTTCAAGAAAATTTCAAAAACATACTTTAAGAAAATATTCATCAATTTTTATTGGATTGTGCGGATTTCTTGAAGAAAATCTCTCTTTCTGTACTTAAGCATTTCATTTTTTAATAGGAGCACAATCGTTCTCTACTCATCTTCTTACAAGGAATTATTTTAATAAAACTAATGGTGAGATATGGTATTATGACAAGGACCCACAATGGCATGTCAGGAGAAAAGTAGCAAACTTTCATTCTTAAAAAGAGGAACAAGCAAAGTACGGGATGTTAGTAGAGACAAGGGCCTTCAACCAGTTCAATTTCAAGCACATCTTGAACTTGGAAGATGTAGCCATGGAAGAACAAGCTGTGAAACAAATTGTGGAACAATGCAATCTATAGAAGTATATGGAGAAAGTTTGGCAAGTAGTGGACTACGGAAAGTGCATGGAGTTCCTTCAAACCTTCAACAAGAACCATGGCACTGTAGTAGTGTGGCAAGGAGAGGAAACCCGCTGGGGTTGAGCCAAGCTGGTGGAGAGAGCATTGGTCTGGCCAACAAAGTTGAGAGATGGCCCAAAAGGGATGTGTATAATATGCTAGGAATGGACGAGATTCTAGTCCACACCAATGATGGCATCAACCTCGCTGATATCCCAAATTCAGAAGCTTAATTACAAGCGAAGATGGTGCATGTCTTCTTCTCCATTCATAGATACAACACACTAATGAGCAAGATAAACATACCAATGCTAGAAAGCATTGCAGCCAGATCCCTAGACAAAGTGAACTTGAATGGATTCATGTGAAAAATGATTTTAAACCTTAGCAAAAGAATTGGCCATAGGTGGAAGACCAGCAACAGCAAGTGGAGAGTCCCTGGCCTCCAAGGCCAAGGACTCTCCAAGGCCTCAACCATAGGACTTGGTCTCAACCATAGGGCTCAACCATAGGACTTGGTGGGATATTGATAGCCGTCATCCAAGAGGTAGTAGGAGAGGTGCAAGGAAAAGAAGAAGTTGGAGAGACACCCAATAGGTCACCTTTCTATGAATAGGAACAATCTAGCAAGAGAAATATGAGTGAGGAAGGAGAGCAGAAGAGACAGTCTAGCCAAGGTCTAGCCAAGGAGGGGCTAAGAAGTAGTACAAGAAGACTCCCCAAAAGAAGGCTGAATAAGAGAGAAGGAAGAAAGAAAAAGCCAACTTGCTAAATAAGGCGCAAAAAGAGTCAAAGAATACTAAAGAAGAAATAAGGAGGAAGGAAAAAGATGAATATTGGAGAAGATAGAAGAGGAGTCCAAGAGAGCCAAAGAAGAGAGAAAAAGAAAGGAAAATAAAGAGGTTGAAAATCTTAGGAGGAGAGAAGATGAGGACATGGCTAGGGCCATCCGCACATCGGTAAAGTAGCATTCCAAGGAGGAGTTGGCTACCATGAGTCCTTTTAGAGGAGAAGTGCGAGGAACTAGTGCCCAAGTGCAAGACATTGTACCACCCCTAGTGACATAAGGCAAGGGAAAGGGGCTTGCTTCATCCAATATCATCCACTCTTGTGCTGACTACCCTAGCTACCACAACTACCCAAATCACGACACCCAAGGTAGATGTGAGTGATCTCATTGCCTGGGTGTAGTTCCTGATGGACAAGGCATAGGAGACAGCCCTGGATGTAAGTGCAGGAACCCTAGTGACTGGAACTAAGAGACCAGCTCAATTTGACTACAAATGTCAAGTTGAGACAAGACCCTAAAAGGAAAAAGATACAAGTCTCTACCACTTCCATCCCCACTGTCATGCCACCTCCCATAGGCTACGATGAATGTCAAAGAGCTTCCCTCACAACTAGAGAAAGTAAATGAGGATATGAAGATAGCAGTAGCCAAGTTGGAGGCTGAAAAGGAGACACTAGCAGTCTACCAGCTCGAGAAAATAGGCCAAGTGGTGGGCTATCAAAAAGAGATAAGTGAGCTGAAGGTAGAGCTCAAGGCAAAAGAAGGAGAAGAAGATAAGTTGAGAAAAGGGCTTGAGGAAGAGCATCGAGAACTGATCAGCCTACAAAGACAATACTAACTACTCATTGTGCAAAATGAAGAGTTGACCGGGCGAATGGACAAAATCCAAGAGGCCATGGATCAACTTGCAGCAGAAGAAGCAAAGAAATCTCAAGAAGGAGAAGAGCATCAAAGACAGATAGATGAAATGATAGGTAGGTTGTTGATGGAGATGGAATATCAGGGGAGATTAGAGAGAGAGAGATTGAATTCTTGAAGGAGGAGAAAATAACTGAAAAGTGAAAATAGAAAGAACTAACTATAGTGGCCTTAGCTCAAAGATAGAATGAAAGCGTATCGCCACCATTTAGATAGTACTTGCTCTTGCCAGCCATAGGAGATGGCCAATTTACCAATTGGATACCTGTCAAGTTTACATTCTTGAATGGTGACTCAAAGGAGGAGATCTATGTTGAGCAACCTCCTAGCATTTCTACCTAACACAATGAGGTACACATGTTAAAGGAGACCATCTATGGACTCAAACAAACTCCTCGTGCTTGAAATGAAAAGATAGACTCATTCCTTTGAAACTTGTTAGGATATCAAAGATCTCATAGTCACCAAGGATGAGGATGGGGACAGGGACGGGGATGGGGATGAGGATGGGGATAAGGGATAAGGGATTAGGACAAGGATTGAGACCTAAAAGTTTTATGTTTTCTAGGCATAATTGAAGAAGAGTGAAGGAGAGTGAAAGACCTAGTGAGCCACCTAGCCCTTGTAGAAGGGAATAGAGTGTTAGTAGAAGGTAGGGCAGAGTATGCACATAGACAAGATTGGAAGCCCAAAAACGTGCCTTCCTCATCACTATCTTGGATGTCACACAATTAGAAGAGGAGGAGGCCATTTAGACACTAAAGAAAAAGCTAGAGATCACCCATAGAGTCATAAGGTATGTATGGGCTATGTGCTCCACCACAAGGAGAAGGGAGCAGCCCAAGCCAACAAGATCAAAAATAATTTGTAACCTTCGGAAACCTTCACTCTAATATAGTACATTAGTTGTTTATCTCAATGATTCATCCCATGTATGTTCTTTTTTCTCTTATTTACAATGTGTCCAAAAGGGTGCTGCATTTCCTTGAAGATCAGCCAACAAGGAGAAAGCATCCTCAAGACACTACAAGGGCAACTGGAAAGACAACATCCCTAAATCATTGTGAATCTTGCCTTTGAAATGTCTCACAAGGCCAACTGGAAAGAAATGTATGCTAAGGGAAAGGCTAATGATCCAAGATGTGGACCTACTAGGCTTCAAGGAAGGAGAACCACAAGAGCCTAGGAGAGAAGTTGAAATGAAGAGGCCACTTCTAGAAGCATGGCTAGAATTTGAAATGGGGCAACCAAATGAGGAGCTAGTCTTGCAACCTCCCTCTCCATGATCAGAAACGCAGCAAGAGGTAGATACGACTACCGAGAGAATAACAAAAATCAAGAAGAGAATCAGGATGTTGGAGCAGGCAAGGAGAAAATTAAAAGCTCAACCAATAGTAGCCCTAGAAAATTCACTAGTAGTAATAAGGAGATGTCACCTGCGTGCAATAAAAATATGAAAATACCCCTTATCTACCCCTTATTTATGGGACCTTACCTTATAAAATGTACCTTCCTTCCCTTAAATAACCCCCCTCCCTTACACTCACGTGGTACCATACGGTAAACCCTAGTGGACCCCCTAGGAGAAGCACCCATTCCACCACGAGAAGATTATTTTCCAGTGAATTGGAATGCAGAGCTCATAGTGTGAGAGTAGAAAGAGAATGGCCACCAACCCTTCAACTTCACTTTCAAATTCCCCTCTACACTATGCAGAGTACTATCAACCAAAGTGGTGGAGGAGGTGATAAGCATGGGAGAAAGGCTCGGCGATAGGTGGAACCAAGAGAGGGAGAATAATACAATGCATTGGGAAATGGAAGCACCTGATTAGTGGGAAAATAAAGTCATGGAGGTGCCCAGAATAGTGAATGGCTACTAGTCTAACCAAAGTGGAGGAGGAGAATATGGGATAGCAACATGGGCACCTGAATGTTGTTGCGTCCAACCAAAGTGGAGGAGGAGAATATGGGATGACAACATGGGCACTTGAATATCGTTTTGCAACACACTATCCTTTGAGAGAAACAACCCCACATACATGCCATATCCGAGAGGGGTAAGGGTGGACCTCAACCCTGACATCCACGACATATATGATTTCTTGAAAATATACAATGTAAATGCCATAAAGTTAGAGGACACGTTGACCTTCTTCGAGAATGACTTATAGGACACTCGATTACCCATTTTCTTAATGATTTCACTTATTTTCCAGATCTCACCTTTATCACTATTTGTAACTATCTTAGATTACTTAGGGTACTACTTAAACAAGGTCCTACATCACAAGAATACCACCTCCCACTCCTATTTTTTTATCTTAATGCTGGCATGGATAATTATGCCATGGCTAGGTTGATTATGGGAGCTGCCCTCTTACCATCCTTTTGCATGGCCATCTTAGAGGACATGAATGACACTTCACTAGGTGCAACCACCCATTTTTGTCCACAACTCCTCTCCAAATTAGAATGAACCTAAAAGGATATATGTAGGAATGAGGCTTTCTTAGCAAGTCCCTTCAGCCCCCAACTTCTTCTCATGACTATGATGACGAAGATTAGTTTTTCATTACTTTCAAAAAAAACAAAGGAAAAAGAAAAAAAATGAGAGAAAAAGAAAAGAGTAAGAAAAAGGAGAAGAAAATCATAAGAGAAAGCAATAAATTCACTACATGAGCACCATAGTCACTATACCTAGGGGTCCTCAAGTTAGGTGCATTGAGTGGCCTCAATTGGTCCCCCTAGCCCCTTTTTGATTCCTCACTTCATGCATAGGGCACATAAAGGGCAGGACATACCTAGGGAGGTCACTCTCACTTATGGTTAGACTTGTCTCCCTAAGTTTCACCCATCGCACCTCCCTTATACAGAAACGGGGTCCTTAAGTGTAGAACAATACCTAGGCAAGCTCCCAATTCCACTAGCATGAGCACATTACACCTCATGGTAAGAAAGACACACCCCCCAAGCATCACACTTTTCTTTTCCTTTCACGTAAAGACGAAGGTGACCAACCATCGACCTCCGAGCCCCCATCATCCACTCGACATACTCTTAGCCTCCACCACCTCAATCATTCGATAAGCTTCTCTTTCATGACCATCCTCACAAGGCCCCATCATCGACCCACATGACCAACCTTCAACTCACCAAGCCCTCATCAACAAAGAACCACAAGTGCCATGGGACTGGAACTCGACTAGGAGGGGGGTAATATTAACCCTAGTGCAAGACAAGAAAAAAGAAAAGTAAAAATAAATCCAAAAATTTTCCAAAATGTAGACCCAATGAAGTCAACAAGAAGGAGAAAATACAAAAGGCACAAACGCAACCTTAGAAAAATGCAAAAGCCAGAAGGCACATTTTTTAATGAAAGACACCCCTAAAATTTTATAAAAGAGCACTAGTCTCCCCCATGTGCAAATTGTAAAATCGAGGTAAAATCTAAGCAGGAATAGGTGAAGGGATAAGGTAAATAGAAGGGAATTGGAAAAGAGGACCTTGGCAAGATGCCTAGTCATGTAAAAAAGGAGATGGATGAAGAAAAGATGTAGGGCTTATATATAAATTCAAGAATTGAATGAGAAGCTCATTCTCGGTGTGTGGAAAAAGTAGCTCTATTTCTCTTTTCTTCCCTTCCTCTTGCTTGCGCTTATGCTTGTGTTTGAGAGAGTGAGTGTGTGAGGGTGAGGGATCGTGGTAGAGAAGCTCTCCATCTTCTCCTCTCTTCCTCTCTTCTCTTCTCTTCTCTTGTCTTGCGTGTGCGGCTATGGTGGATGGAGCTTAAAGGTAGAGATTTGAGCTTGCTTGAGCTCACATCATGGATCATGGAGCTATCAAAGTACTTGAGGGAGGAGGCTACTCATTTGGGCATCAAGGTATGCTCACTACACTTGTAAGATTGGAAATGCATCAGCTAGGTGAGAGATAGCCATTAGGACTTACTTGAAACACTTGAAACAATAAATGGTCCATTGGTCTTGGTGGTCGAGCATGGACTCCCACTCCAACTCTAAATAAGAAGAATAAGGAATAGCAATTTGGGAGAATTCTAACCAAGTATCCTAGGATTTTACCCCCATTTTGGAGCCAACGAAACCATCAAATTTGTCATCTGAGTAGGAGAAAAGAAGCTAGTGTTTGATGTGCATTTTTGGTCTACCAAGGAGCTACAAGAGATTTAATACTTGGAGATTTCTTCAGAGTAGTCCCATATAAGGATTTTGATTATCTTGTTAGGTTCTATCAATACGTAGTGCTTTGAATCATTGAGCTTTGTCTTTATCTTGTGTTTCTCTTGCCTATTCCTTTTCTTCTCTTCTATCTCCTATTCTCTACTCCCTTCTCTCTCTAATCCCTAGTGGATACAACCTTTCAACTAAAACCCCTCCAACATTAGTGAGCTCGACATGAAAGGTTATCAGAAGGAAAGATTGGATGGGAGAACCTTCAAACATAGTTTCTAGTGATGTTTTGTAGTAGAGCTGGTGTAGAATATGAACATGCTTATGCAAGTACAACAACAATAATAGGTAATGCAGGCTTTTTCTCAAATAGAAACTATTGTGATGAATGCTCTATAGGGAGTAGAGTGTGAGATGAAGCTTTAATATATCTGCATGTTTGCATATCTATGCTCAAAAGTACATGAATTGAAAGCACGAGTTACTCAATTGTACATGCAAGATGCTAATTGAATAGCTTTCAAGAAGACACTCGAGGAAGAATTTTACATTCAAGACACTAATTTGATTACCCGCAAGACTTTCTAGGAGTGCGTTCTAAAACCCAATAAGGGTCTTGTGGCTGCAGAGTTATTAAGAAATTTGAAAGTCGGTTTGAGCAGTTAGATATTATAGAATAGAAAGCTCTTGCAAGTCAAAAAATTAAATTATCACGACAAGCGATAGAAGCTTGATATTTGTTAGAGGATCAAACTACAAAGACATGGCTTAAAATAGAGTGAAGGGATGTTAAGGATGTTGTTATTGCAGTGGTGAAAAATCATAGAAGAAGAGAAAGATTGCAAGTATCTAGCTTGTCCATTGTTACGGGAAAAACAATTGATGTATTCAATAAGCCACCTGCTTCTGTGGCTAACCCTATGATATACATGTTGTTACCTATTAGGAAAGATGTATTAGATGAATTGGTTAAAGGCATGTGGGATCTTCAGTTGAAGGTCTCAAAATTGGATAAGAAAGGACAAGAGGAAAGGGGACAAGTAGCAGCCCCTAATGGGGAAAAAATGTATGTGGTGGGATAGTTTGTAGCATGAAAGGAAAGATTGTGCTACTTATCAGGAGGCCTTAGCACCACAGTTCATCTTTTCAAAAGATGGCAAGATCCATGCACAAGAAATGGAATTGCCTCTTGCTTCAAATTTGGAAAAATTTGTTGGAAGATTTGGTTGTCCAAAATGCTTATGCAGCTGTACATGATGCTACTTTTGGTCTACTATTGAATAGAATGCCTAGCAAAGTGACGGTTGTGGTCCAGCAGCTCAAATATGGACACATACTTTACATGCAACTGAAAAGAGGAAAGCTACTGATAGTGAAATGCCTCATGCAAGGCAAGACATTCGTGACATAACTGGCTAGAAATCACCGGTATATACATATTTACTGTATGCATATTTAGCAAAGGGAAAAAACATGGATCATGTGCTTGTGGAAGAGAAACAAAAGAGAGATGAAGAAAAATGTAGGGACATCCCTTGAGAGTACTTCTTGCAATTACTAGATGCTAGTTGCAAGTACTTGTAGTGTTGACTTCCTCCCAATTGATAGGACGTTTTCTTTTGGATCTATAGAATCATTTATGGCTTTGAAATTAGCAACCACCATTGATAAAAGATTGATAAACTTGGAGTGATAAATGAACAATGTCAACAAGCCTATCATTTTGAACTTTGAAGGCTTTGACAAAGTAGGTAATCATGAATGACCTTGAACTTAGATCAAGAAATTGTGAAGGCCATTGTGAGAAGCAAAAAGAATGTTATAAGGACTATAATCAAAGCATTCAATGTTGATCATGAGGTTGTATTTCATATTTTTGCAACTGGACTTGCATTTAACATAGCTGTTAAATTACATGAAAACTATTATAGTGGTTTACAATACTCGAGGAGCAAAGAAAGATTGAAGTGCAATTTTGGAGACTCCATGAGAATGCCAAAAATTTTCAAATGCCAAATATATTCATCCTACTAAAGTTCAAGCTCTTGAATTGCAACCAAAGAGTGTGGAAGAATCAAGTCCAGATATAGCAAGCCTAATTATGAACGAGAGATTAAAGCCACTTTAGGTGTTTTAACTTCCTACCTTATCCTTTCATCAAGAAAGACACATTGGTGAAATTTTGGTTGGAAGATTCAATCCAAGATATAGCAAGTTTAATTATGAGGTTAGAGGCCACTTCAAGTGTTTGAACTTTCTACCTTCTACTTTCATCAAGAAAGGCATGTTGATGTAATTTTGGTATTTCTTTGTTGAAAACTTACCTCCATGTAGCCTTTGACATATTCTCTTTCTTTTGTAATACTACTTAAATGAATTGTATTTTTCAAATTTTTTAATTTTTAACAAGAATTTTTAAGAGATATTTGTAGATTAGAGTGTGAGAAGACTCATCATAGTCAACACTTTTAACATGTAGCTATGCAAAAATTAGTTAAGGTTGATTGTATATCTTACTTCAATGTTAAACTCTCCATATGTCTCGTGCAATGAGCTTTTCATATTAATTTTGATTATATTTCTCCACATGGTTAAATTTCTTATATCTTTACTACATTACTAGTAGTATATATATATATATGCATGTTTGACAAGGATTTCACCTTAAATGTATCTTCTAAGATGTGTATATGTAAAATTAGGATAAAATTCTAGTTGCAATTAAAATGAGTCTAAAAACCTATGAGATATAGATATTTCAAAAGTAGATATGGATAGTTCTTAAGAAGAAATTATGAAAAATATACTCAACTAGGGTACATCTACTTTCATCAAATTCTCATGTGATGTTTGTTTTGATATTGTGATAGTAGTTTCAATTAGATTTTGCCATGCAAAAAGGAAGTATCCTTTCTTCATGATTTGGGGCCAAGAACAATGCTATAAATATCCACTTAAAATAATATATAGGCCAACTAAGACAGGAGTAGAAGTAATTTTCAAGCCTTTGAAGTATGTATGGGATCAATATGGAGATGTTTGTTAGCATACCAAGACTATTCTCATAGATAACATGCCTTATGAAAGATGCCCAAATCCTGTTGAGAATTGTATAATTTATCCAAATACATTTTATATTGATCATGGAGATGCTATATTGACTAAAGAAATTCTTCCACACTTGACTTGCTTAAAAAAATCCCATGATGCATGTGAAGTCATTATGTTTGATCATTATTGATAGGAGGAAATTCAATATAGACATGAATTGTATGCAAAATTCAAGGTTGTTATTGATGAATGGGCTAAAGCAAGCAATGATGATATTTCACCTTCATCATCAATGTTGTAAAAGATCATGAATGATAAAGATATAATATATATTCAACCTTCCATCACTTCTTCCTTAAAGAGAGAATCTATCGTTTTCATCGAATGCCTCAAGCCATCCATCTCTTACATTGAATATCTCTCTATTATTAAAGCTAAAGGAAACTCCTTTTGTCTTTGCTTTGTAAGATATAGAAGCATTGCATCTTGTTCATCTTTGAATGATATGGAAGAAATGCACCTTATTTATCAATTAGGATATCATAAACATTTTAGAAATGGCAATGTAGCTAAATGTTGTATGTAGAATCTTAAGAAGTTATATTTTTTCTATAAGTGATGTAACAAACCATGATTCTATATGGACAATGATTTTGACTGTCAAAACAAATATGTCTCCTATCTTAAAAAGTTAGTTTAGTCATTATGAAATATATGCTTATTTACCATTCAAAGTATTTTGTGTAGTTACCTTGGTATCTTAAAAAACCATCAATTTCATAGAGAGACTCTACTTTGTTTTCTATTGATGCTTTTTGTAGCCTTATTATATTGTGTTGAAATTTCATAAGGTGGGTTAAATCCAATTTGAGAATTTTTGTAAAGGTTAAATATTAAAAATTAGAAAATAATAAAATTTTATATTATTTAGGATTATATAAAATTTCATTTTATAAGATGAAAATTCATTTATCTATTCAATATATTAAATGGGCTACTCTAGCCAAAGTCAATATCCATCTTATATTAGTAAGATAGGTGGAACTTTTGAATATAAAGATATTCATATTCACACACACACACACACACACACACACACACACAAATTGATTGAATAGAATGAGAGATTATTTAATATAATTGTGTATGATGCTTTATACAACAAAGAGAATCATCTCTCCATAGCTTGTCCAATGGAATTAGATCATCAAGTTGTTAAACAATGTCTAGTTAGTAGTAACTCTTTTAAGGTTTTATTTCATGAAAGCTATGTATGTCAATTTAAATGATACCATGTTTGAATGAAGAAACTAATGATTTTCTTCCTTTCTCTTAGAATCCATAGCATCATAAAATTTGGCCATGATAACATATCTTCATTTTTGTTCTAATTATCTTTATGCTCTCATAAAGCTAATATATTCTTACATGAAATTAAAAAATTTCTTAAGTATATCCTACAAAGCCTCTTTGATGTTTGCACCACCCTACAATGTTACATTTTGTTAATACACCACACTCACATTTGTAACATATAAAGTGCATTTTTGGGATAAAAATTAGCATATTACACGCTTCTATTCATAAAAATAAGCCATTTCTTAAAAAATGGGACCTGGGAGTTTTCCAATAACTCTAGTATGGTGTCTTAGTACATTAGTCAAGGTTGTATTGTTGATTCAGCTAAGCCATTCACTTATGGATAATATTACGAATGATTAGGAATAAGGAGAGTAGGTGCTACACTACCTCATTTATGAAATGCATTCATTGGTCACTCATGATCTCTATCAAGCATTCAAATATGGATAATATCACTTGTTTACATGGTAATTTGGCTATCATTCTTTCATCATTTCTCCTTGTGAGGCTCAATCCATTTGGCCACTTAGTTAGTATAGCAACAATGATGTGTCTTTCTTGCAAACATTATACACTAGGCATGATGGGTCCCATAAAGTCGGCATGATGTCTTTCTTGCAAACATTATACACTAGGCATGATGTGTCTTTCTTGCAAACATTATACACTAGGCATGATGGGTCCCATAAAGTCGATTTCCCATTTCTCAAAGGGTTGATGGGAAAGAATTGGCATCAGCTTTATCTTTCTTGATGGGCACCTTTTTGCACTTGCATTCCTCAAAATATTTCATAAATGACACTACATCCTTGAGCAATATTACAACTAGCAAAGTTGGGATTACAAAATCTTTCGTGCCATGGTGGTGGCATCAAAATTGCCTCTATCTAATCTTTCATGTGCTTCTTATAGCATTTCCTCAGTCTCATGCTCAAATATGCATCTTTCCAACAATCAGTGTTGCCTTAGCTTGTACAACAAACTTGCAATCACCAAGGGTCTCCTTTAAATAAGTAAGCATGTAAGTCCAACTTTCTCTTATATCAAAGGCTCAAGTAATCCATTTGAAAGTTTATCAATAATGTCATCAACCTAGTAGGATATTAGTTTAGCTTTGAATAACTAAGCCTCCTATTATTTTTATTCTAGGAATCTAGGAGATTATTATCAATTCCAAAAAAAAATCCACTTATAAACCTTGACATATGGTCTACAATATAGTGATGCTTGTCTTCTATGATGATGACTTTGACATCCAATTCTATTAGCACTAATTATAGCCATCTCATGATGTGTCTTATGGTGAACCACTTATTCACCAAATACAACAAGGCTTGATGATTTACACTAGAGCCCCAAGAGGAACACCAAGGAAACGGGGTTTTTACCGCAAGAAAATCTATCTTGTACTATCAACAACCATCTTTTTCATATTTGATATGATCTCAACAAAGAAAAGAACACCAGGAACAAGAAATCTCCATGCTTAGGAAAGTTACTATATATATATATATCCTCTATATCACATGTGTTCAAGACCTATTTATAAATATCCTTATTTGTTAATTTTTTCTAAATAAAACATAACCCTTTTCTCTTCAATCTGTAAATAACCCCTTTATATTACACTCTTCTATATGTAAAAAATATATAAAGATGGTATTTTAAAATTACCTTATTTTGAACCCACGTGATGCACACATATATTCATGAGTAACTTACCCAAGTCTCCATGTAGCTTCATAGAAAAAATTCTCCCACGGCTTTAACTTTAACAAAATCCATCATTCTCTTCATATTCTTCATAGAATTTTTTGATAGACCAAAAAAACACAAGGTACTATACCACTTTGAATGGAAATATATCACATATGATTCATCATCAAATATTCCATAGCTTTCTCTTATAATCTCTCATATGTAGATACATTGTCTTGCATAGAATTGGCTCTCTCTCTCTCTCTCTCTCTCTCTCTCTCTCTCTCTCTCTCTCAATAGAATATCATATTCTCACTACAATACTCAATAATCACTCACAATAATCCTTATTTGGTCGTGAATACCCCTCCCAAGAGGTGTGTCTGATATGAAAGGTCGCCAGAGCCACTACAATGATTTTTCATAGCTCACTACTATCACTTCACTCCAATCTTCTCTTGAGTCTTCACCCACTACATCTTATACTTCCTTGAGCTCTTTTCAACTTGCATTCACCTCTTTCCAAGACTAGAAAATTTTTTAATACTACACCCTCATCCAACAGAACACATATAGAGGCATAAAAAATAGAACACAACAAGAATAGTCGATCTATAGAAGCTCAACGGAAGATCATAGAAAGTCAACAGAAGGAATTAGAACCACATAACTCATACGAAAACCATTCCAAACCATCAAAAATCATTCAATGAGCTTTCAAACAACCTCAAACTCCATCAATCATTACTCCATCCTTCATACAAAAAGAAAAATAGAACAAAATAGAAGTAAAATAAAAGCTATAAAAACTAAACATACACTATTTGGGCATCAACAGAACATAACAGATCATCTCACAGTCTCATATCTCTATTGAAAAAAATCATGAGCTTATCAAAACCATTCCACCCTATCCAAAATACTCTTAAACCACTTCCAAACCATTCAATCATCATATAAAATCAACCATTCAGCCCTCAAAAACAACAAAATATCAACCAAAAAATTAGGTCATTTCAACCCTCAACATATTCTCACACTTAATAAGGGAGCATCCTCACGCGATCAAGGAAAAAGAGAATACAAGTTCATCAAACAACATAGCTTGATCTTCAATAACAAGCTTTAAGAAACACCATCCAATCATGACCCCAACAACTCATAACATGCATCTAATAAAGAATACAATGAAAGGAAAACCCTTTATCCATTAAACATATTAAAAACAACAGAAAATCATGACAAAATTAGATAGAATCACAAACCACCATCCATTAGCTTATCAATTAGGTCCATCTTCATCTTTAACTCCACGTAAGAAGGAGAATACACCACACATACATCACAGAACATACACAAAACTCATATAGACACAATACCAGGTAGTCTACATGGCACATGTCCCCAAAAAATGGAGAGCAAAGAAAAAAAATTTCATTAAGAAAAGATGATACAACCAAGAAAAGGCTTCACTTCGAAGCAGGACAAAGATATTTCTTTTTAAACTGCATGTTAAGCTTGAGACGCTCCAGAGCTTTACTCTCATCTATGAAATGCTAAGGTACATTTCGGAGGAATTGTAAACAACACATCCTTTCCAAAAAAATAATGAACCTATTAGGAAAAGCTTGTGCAAAGTAATACAGGACGTCCATTTGAGTTACAGTCACATCCACATTTGGATTTATGATCAACTATGGGATACCCTTTCGAGTATTCAGATGAGACTGTTGATGTATGAAAGCAAGATACCAACAAAAGTGAGCAGCAAGGCATACACAAGTATCCTCAGAATGAACATGCACCTGAGAAAAATGAAGATAAGAAGTTGAACATGTAGTAGACATCTCCCAGGATCCTAGAATAAGAGACCAGTTAAACACTGAGTTGTCAAAGAATCCTAGAACCTACATTGCCTTTGACGGAGAATGTCACTATCATATCTAGGTGTATCTAGCACTGATTGGGGAGGAAGGTTAATATAATTAGATGGAGATGGTAATGGAATAAGAGGGAAACATTGCAAAGCAAAGGTGGATAAGACAAATCATAAAATAAAGGTAAGTGAAGGGATAAGGAAGATGGAAAAGACGGAGAATTCATAAAAAACGTTTGAAGGGATTCCACTGAGAAAAGAGAAGGAATAGGAGGAACCATAGGAGAAGGTTCAAAAGGTGGGTAGGAGATGATGTAGAATCAATAATAAAAGTAAAGATAGTAAAAACAGGAATATGAGGGAATCTAGAAGGAACACAATATTAGTGAGTTTGAGAATCTCCCAATTCCCATTTTTTGAATACTAAAAAGGTGGCACCCGGATAACATGCCCATAAGTTTCTCAAAGCCATATGATGTGACCTATCATTGGAAAGCACTTGAAAAATGGAATCTATTGAGCTATAGAGCACTCAATTTGGAGTTATAGTGTTCAAGTTATGACAAATCCAAAGATTTGACCATGTGTCCCAAACTTATGGGAAAATTTCCCATATTCCCCAATATGGTGTTAAGAAGTAAAGGATAAAAAAGGAATAGTATTAGAGCTAGAAGAAATAAGGAAAACATGCAATGAAAAGCAATATGACATGAGAGAATAGGAAATAATATCAAGAGGATCCAATGGGTAAATAGAACAACGAAAATTAAGGGCCTGGAAAAAGGAATCAATAAACAATGGATGATCAGCAATATAGCTCAACAATTGAGTTTGCAATGGTTGGATATCAGACTTATGAAAGACACTCTGTAAATGACGAGGTTCTAAAGCATCATCCTCCAAAGCCAGATGCCAAGCATTCCCTCTGATAAGTCTTCAAGCTTTCTGCTAAAACAAGAGCTCCATTGAATGAACATACATGACTACTTGCAAAAGCACATCTCCCACATAAACATTTAGATCCTCCTCTATAACGTGTCCGCTCGTGGGACACGTCTTAGCAACCCATCAAGAAGAGCGTCTAGAAAGCCCACCAGGCACACGCAAGGAATGTCACAGGGTTTGCGATCTAGGTCTTCCCGAGTCTGCCCCGAGAAGAAGTGTCCGGCCATTCCCACTTAGGATCAACTTGAAGTCAGGGTTCCTTTCCTATAAGCAAAGTCTCTAGGAAGTAGCTAGCATCTAGCTCCAGATGAACCACTTTGCGTAGGAACAACAGAGTCGAAGCAGATTTATGATGCACTTGGTTCATGGAGAATGGGAAACGAGAGGGATGGGAAACTCAACCTCTCTTCCCATAAGGCATAGTCCCATTCCGTTCCCCTAAAATAGCATAAATTGGGATTCTAACTCTATTGATGCTAGGTCTTCATAGTCTCGTTATCTCATCTTTTGAGAAAAGTTCCCAGCTAACCGGGACCACCCTTCCGTAGAACAGACCCAAGTCACGTCCACCACACTTTCGTCGGTTTGCTTAGTTATCTAATTACCTACCACATTATGTTTGACATGCAAAAGTAACTTCCTTAATTAATCAATTTAATCACAGGTTCCTTCACGTAACTTAGGCACTAACACAAAAACAATATCAGGCACATTCCTTTTTCAAATATCTGATCTTTATTTATCATAGTCCCGGAATACATCAAGTATCATGCCCGAAGGCTATCCCAGCAATCTATAAGATTGCTACTCCAAGTTCCACCCATAGACTAGTACACGGGCCTCAAGATCCCATATCGAGTCACATTGGCCTCTTGTGCGGGATCCAGAGGCAAGGAATTTATAGCTAGATCCTCCCCTAGCACTCAAGTGTCCTCTCGCTCCAAGCAACACCCACGAAGAGACCTCTCGTGGCGAGTTAGGTCCATATACCCGGCGCAGCTAACAACCCCCTTGGATAGGGCCATGCAAACAGTCGGAGGTAACTGAACCTGCCTCTCCCTCCAGGATTTTAACCTGAAGCATTAAGTGTTCTTCCTTGAGTTAGTTCCTTGAGCAAAGAAGTTCAAACAATGTACTTAAGTGTACAATCACGATCATTTCAGAGGTCATTTGTACGACCAACTACTAAGGTGTGATTCCTTTTTTCCGAATGCTCCCAGCATTCGATCATGGATCGTTCGCGACTTGGCGAGATCCCAAGGGCTTGGCAAGCTAGGTTGCTTGTTTCCCCTTTTACTTTGGATTAGGGTTTGTACCCTGCCGACCCTAATTATCCTTACCTTAGGTCTCTTGGTAAAAATAGGTAATGGACAACCCCGTTGTCCTTGGTTGGTCAATTTGCTGGTTCTCTCCTATATCCCTTGAAGTATCTATGTGATCTTTCCTTCAATCCCTAATTGACCAAGGATACTTTTGGTGATACAAGAATACCTGATCTTAACCCCCTTTTTCAATAGTACTCACATGCACTAATGTTTGCCCCTTTCTAACCCTTTCTTTGAGCTTGTCTAACTACATTGATTAAGACAAGTATTGACTTTACTCAACAATTTCAAGGCCAATGTACAAAGCATGAATTCAAGCATTCTAATGCACATTAATTTCATGCAATCTTTCTATGCGTGCAATCTTGATATTACCCATGCATGCAATAGTTCCTTCGTATGCATCTAGTATGGATGCGACAACCATATCACTTGATTTCGCTTAATCAATTCAAGAGAAAGACCCTTAAGATATGTCTACCCTTCCATGCACTTATCTTTTCATGATCATGCAATTAAGGTATGAAAGAGACCCATGATAAATACTAGTCACAAGGAATAGTTTTGTACGACACATGCGAAGGTTCTTTCAATGCATGCAACTTAACATGTTGCTTGTTTATGCGAGAATATTTCCCATGCATGTAGACGTTTTCCTTGCATGTATCTAATATGACTATGATACTTTATGCATTTCACTATCAATCTCAAGAGAAGACCCTAGGATATGCCATTTCCAATTCCATACACGATGGAGCATAATTAATATATTTGGGACAGGAAGGTAATATTGAGTCGTTCTATTAGTGTAGCTGACTTCCATGAAATCACCCCGTGTTTGCAAATATTCATGCAACTCATGCGCTAGACTTTTTTTATTAAATTCAAGAGAACGCTCTTAAACAATGCAATGAAACAATTTTAATGAGAGTGTCTTATGCAAAAATTCCCTATGACTTTATTCGATACGTATTTCATGAACTTTGTATATATGAGTTTACGTAATCATTTAACATATTGAGTTCATTGAGAAGGAGTGCGGGATCAAGGACCTGATTCTTGACAATCGAAACGTGTTAGCAGCCACTCCTCTGCCTTGGGTAGAAACACCTGCAGAGTTGCTAGTTGTGTGCCTCTTGGGTGCCATCTTTCGCGGAAATCTAGTGGCCTTCGTGTGCGGGGATAGCTATTAGATGCGTAGTAATTTCCTGCAAATTGTCCAGCAGCTTCCCACCAATCCTCACGGCCTTTGCACTTGAATCGATGTGGTCACGGATTAAGGAAAAATTAAGGCGGGTCTTGTGGGTGAAACACCTCCTAAAGGAGATGCTTTGGAAGCTTCCAAACTCCTTTCTCTTCTCTGACAGAAAAATCAGACGACGTCTTCTCTCCTTCTTTTGACGAAATGATGGGGGGGGGGGGGGAGAAATGATGATGATTATGATGATAATGATGAAGAAGATGATGGTGATGACGGCAACGATGAAGTGGGGGGGATGTAAGATGATGATGATGGTGGCGGTGGCGACGGTGTCACGACGGAGTAGGGGAGGGGCCGCGCTACTGCCGATGGCCAGGGGGGATTATATAGGGGGAGGGAGGTCTTATGGAGGGGGCCAAGTGGAGGGCGGCCCACCATGCTACCCCCCCACTTGGAGGGTGCATGGCTAATCTACCTCTCTCTCTCTCCCCCTCTCTCTCTTCGACATCCTGTACATAAGGAGAGAGAGGAGATTAAAAAATTTGCACCAATTTTTTCTTTTAATTACCTTAAGAGAGGAGTCCCGTGGAAAAGAAACAGGTAAACTACATCGGGATATTACATCCTCTCCCCCTTAGAGGGATCGAGATGTCCTCATCTCGAGAAGACCTAGGGGTATTGTTGGCATCCATCCAGGTGGCATCCTCTTTGAGATAATCTTTCCACTGGATGAGGTATTCTCTCAAGGTCCTTGATCTCAAATGCCTCTCCCTAGCATCTAGGACTCTATCAGGCCGTAGCTCAAGGACTCCTTGGCTAGGCATTACAATTTGCTGATCACATCAAGTACATGATTTTGATTAGGTAGATACTTTTTCAATAGGCTAACGTGGAATACATTATGAATCTTTAGAGTTGCGGGCAGCTGTAGTTTGTAAGCATTAGGCCCTAGGCACTTAGTGATCTTATAAGGTCCACAATACCTTGGACTTAGCTTTTTATACTCTCCCAAGGACAGTGAACTCTATTTAGGGCGTACACGGATGAAGACCATATCACCTTCAACAAAGGATCTGTCTTGCTGTTTCAAGTCAGCGTAAGCCTTCTGTCTATCCTTGGTAGCTTGAATGTATTTTCTTATTGATTTGATTTGATCATCCATGTCTTCCAACATCTGCCTTGAAGCTTCTACCCTCAAAGTTGGATCTGAGAAGTTCAAAGGGGTACGACAGTCATGCCCATACAATGCTTGGAAAGGGGTCATCTGAATACTCTGTTGGTAAGAAGCATTGTAGGCAAACTCAACCAGTGGCAAGTATTGAATCCACTTTTTGGGTTCACGACAGTAGTATGCCCTAAGCATATCTTCAATGACTTGATTGACTCGTTCTGTTTGACCATCAATTTGGGGATGGTAAGTTGTACTGAAACAGAGTTGAGTTCCAATAGCCTTAAAGATAGCCCTCCAGAAGTGTGATGTGAAAAGAGAGTCATGATCACTAATGATTCTTCTGGGTAACCCATGCAGTTTGAATATTTCCTTGATGAATAATCTTGCGATGTTTGAAGCTTTATAGTTCGTCTTGACAGGGATGAGATGTGCGACCTTGGTGAGCATATCTTCTACAACCATAATAGAGTTATATCCTCCCTGAACTTGGGGTAGGCCAACAATGAAGTCCATACTAATGAACTCCCATTTCATTTGTGGAATGTCAAGTGGTTTCAATTTCCCATGCATTTTAACATGTTTTGCCTTAATGCGTTGACAAGACAGACATTCCATGACATATTTGAGTATGTCTCCCTTGAGCCTTTCCCAATAATAGCTCTTTCTGACCGCATTAAGGGTCTTGGCATAACCAGGATGCCCTGAGAAAGGAGAGTCATGGGCTTCCCACAATATCTTCTGCTTGAGAGTTTGGCTTGCAGGGATACATAATCTTGTCCTAAAGTAGACAAGTCCACTACTGATGGAGAATTCTTGATACTTCATCTTTAGCTTTGGGTCTTGATCCTTGATGGGGATCTCCCTTAGCATTTTCTGATAGATTGGGTCATGATATGCCCCTTCTTTTGCTAGCTCAAGTATCGGGTTGTTTGGCATTGATACCTTTGTGGCTAGAGACCTCGCTGTTGATGGATCTTGCAAAATGAGAGAATTTAGAAATGCCTTGCCGACTGAGTGCATTGGTAACTACATTCTCTTTGCCAGGCCTATATTTGATTTCAAAATTGTATTCTTCCAACACTTTGATCCATCGACGTTGCCTCATATTGAGCTCATTCTGGGTGAAAATCCATTTAAGACTCTTGTGGTCTGTTACTAAGGAAAATTTGTTACCTACTAAGTAATGTCTCCAAATTTTGAGAGCATGGATGATAGCCAATAGCTCCAGGTTGTGGGTAGCATAATTCCTTTCATGGCTCTTCAATTTTCTTGAAGTATATGCTACGGGATGACCTTCTTGCATAAGTACACATCCTAAAGCAAGTGTGCTAGCATCAATTACCACTTCAAACTCCTTACTAAGATCAGGAAGTTTTAGGATGGGTGCTGATACTAAGCTTTGCTTTAGTTTGTCAAAGCTAGTCTGTTCAGCAGGTGGCCATGCAATTGCTACTTGCTTCTTTAGTAGATCAGTCAGAGGTGCTGCAATCAAAGCATAATCTTTGATGAAAATTCTATACCACCCTATCAACCCAAGAAAACTACATATTTCTTTTACAGAAGTTGGTGTTGGCCATTCCAGAATGTCTTTGACCTTAGCTGGATCTACTGAAATTCCTTCCGTTGATACAATGAATCCTAGATATTCAATCTATTGCTTGAAAAATGCGCACTTCTTCTTCTTGGCATAAAGCTTGTGTGCTCTCATTGTTTCAAGAACAATGCGAAGCTGGGATTCATGATCCTTTTCTTGTTTTGAGTAGACTAGGGTATCGTCAAAAAATACGAGTACAAAGTCATCAAGATAGGGCCTAAAGATATCTTGCATTAACCTGTTGAAGGTAGTAGGAGCATTCGTCAGCCCGAATGACATCACTAGGAATTCAAAGTGTCCATACCTTGTACTGAATGTAGTCTTTAGGATATCTTCTTCCTTGATCCTTATCTAATAATATCCAGATCTGAGATCTATCTTTGAGAAGATCTTTGCCCCTTGAAGATGGTCAAGTAATTCATCTATTCTTGGAACGGGGTATTTATTTTTTATGGTTGATTGATTCAACCCTCTGTAGTCAATGCATAGGCGAAGCATTCCATCTATCTTCCTTTGGAACAACACTGGAACTCCCCATGGTGAATTGCTAGGACGGATGTAGCCTTGATCTAACAGTTACTTGATTTGCTCTTTCAGTTCGATAGCTTTCGGAATGGACATCTTATATGGTCTCTTTGCGACTGGTGCAGATCTCATGGTCGACTTCTCTTTGGGGAGGAAGTTCCGTAAGCTCTTTAGGAAATACATATGCATATTCCTTTAACCATGAAGGTTCTTCTTCGGATTCTTGATTCTGATCTACCTTATTCAGTTTAATCAAGTAGACAGGTAGACCCTTTTGGACACCTTTTATTATTCGTGTGGCTTTTGCCAACTGTATTTTTGGCTTACCAGCCTCACCTTGAGTCGTGACTAGTTCCCCTTCAGAATTGCGAAAGGAGACTTGGCCCTTCCCATAGTGGATGTGGGCATCATTCGGTATTAGCCAATCCATTCCGAGTAAACATTCGTGGACACCTAGGTTCATTAACCTGAATCTCACAGAAGTTGGCTTCCCACCCAGTAGGAATTTCACCTTAGTAGTTTGCCTAGTACAAGAAACCTCACGACCATTCGCTAATTACACAAGTAAAGTAGGTGCATCTATTGTGGCAATCCCTAATCTTTTTGCATAGATTGGTGAAATGAAGGAGTGTGTACTGCCACAGTCAAGTAGGGTTTTGAAGCTTTTACCTTGATATTCCGATGGAGTTTGAATCACCGAGAATTGGCAATTCGGACCCTTCTTGTGAAGAGTGGCATGAACCATTGCCCTCTCAATGCCAGCATCCATGGATGGATCTTCTTCATTGTCCAGTTCCTTGTTGGAAATACTGGAGGTTCTCCCTCTGGCCATAACAGTGGTTCCTTGGCCATGAGCAGCTCTATTTTGACCTTGGAATTGCCCTTGGCGACGTCCTCTGCTAAGCTTGGGACACTCCGTCTTGAAGTGTCTGGGCTCATTGCAATGGAAGCAACGTGGGTTACGATCATTGCTTTGTATTGGAACAAAGTTGTTGATAGTATTGGCCCTAGCTTTCTTACTTTGGCCCTAATTCTGACCCTGCACTCTCTTAGTCTAAGCCATAGACATACCCTTATTCTGATCTTTGTAAGGCCAAATCCTATTGTACCTTGGTTTGGTATGCACCTCCTGTATTATTGGAGCAGCTCGAATGAGTGCATCTTGTAGGTCCCTTGGGCACATTGATTCCAATCGAGTGTTTATGCACAGAATTTTGACACCTGTTGTGTCATATCCATTGGAAGCGCATACTTTGGGAGTGAAACAAACTTTGAATAATATGCTTTAAGGGATAATCCTAGCTACTTCAAGTCATAGAATTCATTCATCTTTTGTGTGCAGTAGGTAGGTGGCAGATACCTCCCTCGCACGGCTTCCTTAAGCTTATCCCAAGTGACTATCCCCTCCGAGATCACTTGATCTCTAAACCACTATTCCCACCAAATTCTTGCTTCGCCTATAAGCTTAAGTTTGGTGAGCATGGCTTGGTTAGCAGGTGCAGTTCCTGCTAACCAGTCCATGGCTTGGTTAGCAGGTGTAGTTCCTGTTGCCTCAAAGTAGTCCTCCATGGACTCAATCCAGATCTCGACTTCGGCTTGAACAGTCCTTCCCTTGCCATCAAACTCGGGTGGCTTAATTTGTTTGAGAAGGAACTTCTTCTCTTGAACCATAGCTGGACTTAGTGCAGGAGTCAGACTTGGAACCTGCACTTGGGGTTGTGTCTGAACAATAAGATTCTTTATGTTAACATCTTATCATACGTTCCCATATTACGTTAATATGTCTAGCACAGCTTTTTAGCAAAGTGATTTAATCACTTAACACCTTAGCTAACATTTACGATCAAGATAAAAGTCTTATTTATTCATGAAGGCATAACCCTTTGACTATATTTATTTTGTATAGGTAGGACTGGCTGATTGATACATCAGTTTGGGAAAAACAGGATTGTGTTACAATCCGCTATAGGGACAAAATAATAATATGGAGTGGGATCATGGATTTTCAGGAAACTGTAAGTTATAGGAAGCTTGGGTATCCCTTCCTTTGATACCCGTTCTTCTCGTAGCACCCTAATACTTTGATTCTGTCAGTAGAGATCACCTGGGTCACTTCTTCATACACATACTTGTTCTACTTGACTTGCCGATAACACCATATTTGGGAATATGAAAATTTCCCATAAGTTTGGGACATGTGGTCAAATATTTGGATTTGTCATAACTTGAACACTATAACTCCAAATCAGGCACTCTATAGCTCAATAGATTCCATTTTTCAAGTGCTTTCTAATGATAGGTCACATCATATGGTTTTGAGAAACTTATGGGCATGTTATCTGGGTGCCACCTTTTTAGTATTCTAAAAATGGGAATTGAGAGATTCCCAAACTCACTAATATTGTTTTCGATCGCTAATGTGCAAAGTTGCATTTACATGAGCTTCGACAAAGATGAATAGCTTCACAATCATTAAATCCTCCATCCACTTGATTCTCTTCAAGTTGGTCTGAAGGTACGCAAGTCGGTGGGCTGTTATGTAGTATATTCCTGAGTCTCCTGTCCATCTCCACTCCGCATACAAGGGCGAAGGATTATAGATGCGGTCCAAAATATCCATCATGCCAAGCCTCTGGTGATAATTCGAAGTGTGCATTGCAGTCATGAACATTACTTGGAACACAAGAACTTGCTCCATGCTTCGTGACTCTACAACCCAGCATCCATAAGTGAGTAAAGGAACATTTTCAACAGAAAACATTGCTGTGTTCTACTCACCTTCCCCTATTTATCCCCTTATTCCCTTTATTTTTCTCCATTAAATTCCCTTGTAATCTTTAGATCTCATTGGTTTGCTCTGATACCAACTGTAACGTGACCGCTCCTGGGACACGTCTTAGCAGCCCATCAGGAAGAGAGTCTAGAAAGAGCCACCTGGCACTCGCAAGGAAGTGTCCGACCATTCCCACTTAGGATCAACCTGAAGTTAGGGTTCCTTTCCTATCAGCAAAGTCTCTAGGAAGTAGCTAGCATCAAGCTCTAGATGAACCACTTTGCGTAGGAACAACGAAGTCAAAGCGGATTTATGCTACACTTGGTTCATGGAGAATGGGAAAGGAGAGGGATGCAAAACTCAACCTTTCTACCCATAAGGCATAGTCCCATTCCGTTCCCCTAAAATAGCATAAATCGGGATTCTAACTCTACTGATACTAGGTCTTCATAGTCTCGTTATCTCATTTTTCTAAGCTTACCGGGACCACCCTTCTGTAGGACGGACCCAAGTCACGTCCACCGCACTTTCCTCGGTTTGCTTAGTTATCCAATTACCTACCACATTATGTTTGACATGCAAAAGCAAGTTCCTTAATTAATCAATTTAATCACAGGTTCCTTCATGTAACTTAGGCACTAACACAAAACCAATGTCAAGCAAGTTCCTTTTTCAAATATTTGATCTTTATTTATCATAGTCCCGGAATACATCAAGTATCATGCCCGAAGGCTATCCTAGCAATCTATAGGATTGCTACTCCAAGTTCTGCCCGTAGACTAGTACACGGGCCGAGAGATTCCATCTCGAGTCATGTCGGCCTCTTGTGCGGGATCCGGAGGCAAGGAATTTACAGCCAGAGCCTCCCCTGGCACCCAAGCATCCTCCTACTCCTCCAAGCAACACCTACGAAGAGACCTCTCGTGGTGGGTTAGGTCCATATACCCGGCGTGGCTAACAACTCCCTTGGATAGGGCCAAGCAGACAGTCGGAGGTAACTAAACCTACCTCTCCCTCCAAGCTTTTAACCTGAAGCATTAAGTGTTTTGCCTTGAGTTAGTTCCTTGAGCAAAGAAGTTCAAACAATGTACCCAAGTATACAATCACGATCATTTCAGAGGTCATTTGTACGACCAACTGCTAAGGTGTGATTCCTTTTTTCCGAATGCTCCCAGCATTCGATCATGGATCGTTCGTGACTTGGCGAGATCCCAAGGGCCTGGCAAGCTAGGTTGCTTGTTTCCCCTTTTACTTTGGATTAGGGTTTGTACCCTGCCGACCCTAATTATCCTTACCTTAGGTCTCTTGGTAAAAATAGGTAATGGACAACCCCGTTGTCCTTGGTTGGTCAATTTGCTGGTTCTCTCCTATATCCCTTGAAGTATCTATGTGATCTTTCCTTCAATCCCTAATTGACCAAGGATACTTTTGGTGATACAAGAATACCTGATCTTAACCCCCTTTTTCAATAGTACTCACATGCACTAATGTTTGACCCTTTCTAACCCTTTCTTTGAGCTTGTCTAACTACGTTGATTGAGACACGTATTGACTTTACTCAACAATTTCAAGGCCAATGTACAAAGCATGAATTCAAGCATTCTAATCCACATTAATTTCATGCAATCTTTCTATGCGTGCAATCTTTATATTACCCATGCATGCAATAGTTCCTTCGTATGCATCTAGTATGGATGCGACAACCATATCACTTGATTTCGCTTAATCAATTCAAGAGAAAGACCCTTAAGATATGTCTACCCTTCCATGCACTTATCTTTTCATGATCATGCAATTAAGGTATGAAAGAGACCCATGATAAATACTAGTCACAAGCAATAGTTTTGTATGACACATGCGAAGGTTCTTTCAATGCATGCGACTTAACATGTTGCTTGTTTATGTGAGAATCTTTCCCATGCATGTAGAAGTTTTCCTTGCATGTATCTAATATGACTATGATACTTTATGCATTTCACTATAAATCTCAAGAGAAGACCCTAGGATATGCCATTTCCAATTCCATACATGATGGAGCATAATTAATATATTTGGGACACGAAGGGAATACTGAGTCGTTCCATTAGTGTAGCTGACTTCCATGAAATCACCCCGTGTTTGCAAATATTCATGCAACTCATGCACTATACATTTTTTATTAAATTCAAGAGAACCCTCTTAAACAATGCAATGAAACAATTTTAATGAGAGTGTCTAATGCAAAAATTCCCTATGAATTTATTCGATACATATTTCATGAACTTTGTATATACGAGGTTACGTAATCATTTAACATATTGAGTTCATCGACAAGGAGTGCGGGATCATGGACCTGATTCTTGACAATCGAAATCGTTAGCAGCCACTCCTCCGCCTTGGGTAGAAACACCTGTAGAGAGTCTAGTTGCGTGCCTCTTGGGTGCCATCTTTCGCGGAAATCTAGTGGCCTTCGTGTCCGGGGATAGCTATCAGATGCGCGTGAATTTCTTGCAAATTTTCCTTCAGCTTCCCACCAATCCTCATGGCCTTTGCACTTGAATCGATGTGGTCAGATTAAGGAAAAATTAAGCCGAGTCTTGTGGGTGAAACACCTCCTAAAGGAGATGCTTTGGAAGCTTCTTAGAAGCTTCCAAACTCCTTTCTCTTCTTTGATAGAAAAATCAGACGACATCTTCTCTCCTTCTTTTGACAAAACGATGGGGGGGGGGGGGGGGAATGATGATGATTATGATGATAATGATGAAGAAGATGATGGTGATGATGGCGACAATGAAGTGGGGGGGGGGGGGGGGTAAGATGATGATGATGGTGGCTGTGGTGACGGCGTCAAGACGGAGTAGGGGAGGGGCCGCACTACTGCCGATGGCCTGGGGGGGTTATATAGGGGGAGGGAGGTCTTATGGAGGGGACCAGGTGGAGGGTGGCCCGCCATGCTACCCCCCAGTTGGAGTGTGCATGGTTAATCTACCTCTCTCTCTCTCTCTCTCCCTCTCTCTCTTCGACATCCTGTCGATAGGGAGAGAGAGGAGATTAAAAAATTTGCACCAAAATTAAAGAAAAAACCTTGAGAGGGGAGTTCTTGTGGAAAAGAAACAAGTAGACTACATCGGGGATATTACATCCTCATTAGGAATTTGCAGATGTCGTGTGAGATACATAAAAGACAATAACTAGGTGAAACTAGCTCATCCACGAATCTATCAAAGGTAACGGCTCAGCAAATTTGCAAACCATAGATTTGACCACCCATCCTCTAGAGGTTCCAAATCTACATTGCACAAGGAAATGTACAAGGAAAAACCTCTATTGATTATACTTAATCCAGAAGGAGGGGGAGGGGACACCAATTCAACATAGAGAGTATAGTCATCCTGCACATAGTTCATTCATTGCTGAAGGCATTCTACCTTAACAAAAAACCCATCACACAACTTAGGCTTTTGCTGCAACTGATAAAGCTCCTCTTTATAATTGTCTTGGGAATGCTACAATTGACCCTCACAAGTACCCAACTTACGAGTTGACCCAATCATGTCCTCAAGAGTTGCATTCTTTTATTTAGTTAAAGACACATTCTTAGCTTCCAAGGTAGCTACTTTAGTTTCTAGCTCTTTGATTTGGGCTTTTTGGGAATCCATCAAAGCAATAGCTTCAATCATTTGTTTATGAATGTCAATGAGGGTAGCTTTTTCATATGCCAAGTCCTCCAAAGCTTTGCTCAATTGACTAGTCAGAGAATCAACTTTGTCTTGCAATGAACTATAAACCCCCATATAAATAGACCGAAGATAGGAAGTAAGGGAAGTCTCCAATGTAGACTAGACACCAGAAATCAACAAAAAGTAGAGGTCCTGCTAGCATCTTCTGTAAAGAAGAGGGAATATGCTTATCTAGCTACCCTTCCCTTTTAGTAGCAAATAATTTAGGACAAGAAAATAATGAAGGAAGGGAATGCTAGAAACAAGAGAAGTAGTGTCATGTATAGGAGGATTTGCAAACTGAGAATAAAGGTGGACTAGGCGGTGTTAGCTATAAATAGTCTGTCTATATATAGTGCCCCTGTTAGCTATATATAGTCTGTCTATATATAGCACCTCAGGCCCCCTCTATATATTCCTATCATGTGTGCTCAGTTGACACACTTCTGGGGTTCCACTTTCGGTGTCTCATATCTCTCTTCTCTCCTCTCTTTCTTTTGTCCCTTGTCTTCCTCACAGTTTCTTACATGGTATCAGAGCGCCTTGGCTCCCTGCTCATGAGAAGGCTCTAAAGAAGCTCAGTTGCAGCCTTGGGGGCTTGATCTTGCCAGACGCGGGCGATGTCTTTAGTGATGCTGTCATTTATGTCTCTGGAAGAGCGATGCTTGTTCATCGTTGCATCCTTGCTGCAAGATGCCCCTTCTTCAAGGCTCTCTTTCATAAGGATAACAGGGAGCTTGCGTCCTTCGCACCAGTGAGCAGAGGCAACAAGGATAACTCGATGGGAAAGGTGAAGATTGACCTTCAGAAGCTATATGACAGGCTCCAAGCCACCTCGTTGTTGTTCTCTTCTTCTCCATTGCTGCCTCTGTTGCCTCGCTCAACATGGCGGCCACCTCCACCAACCTCCGCCACTGCTGTCACAGATGGATCCAGCCCCTCCAGTCCCTAACGGATAGACGCCATGCCATGATATAGAGAACAAGCGTCCTCCTACGCTTCTCCACATTCTGCAGCGGGGCAGAGATGAGGGATGTCCAGGAGTAGACATCGTGATGGGGCAGCTTGCCAAAGATCTGCAGGGCATCCCTCTCCAAACTTGTTTGAAGAATCTTCAATATAAGGTTGGTACTTCTATGCACTCTCATATCGAGGCTTTTAAAGACATTATCAATCAGCTTGGTGCTGTCGGCGCTCCTGTTGCTAAAAATCAGATTGTTACTCAACTTCTTCATACCATCAAAGATCCTTTATATGACAATATCATCACTATTTTGTCTAACAAGGATGATATCCACTTTGACAAAGCATGTATATCTCTTATTGAATATTCTCAACGTCATGAACATCATTTGGAAAAATCTGATGCTGTTTTGGTCACTCGCAAACAAAGGGATTTTGATGTTGCTTTTGTTGCTCGCAAGCGTCCTGCTTCACTTTTTCAGCAGGGTAGACGCCCTAATCCTGGTAGTAAATCTTCTCGTCTTGCTTATCCTAACAAACATTGTTACCATGTAAGAAACTGTGAGGAAGACAAGGGACGAAAGAAAGAGAGGAGAGAAGAGAGATATGAGACACCGAAAGTGGAACCCCAGAAGTGTGTAAACTGAGCACACATGATAGGAATATATAGAGGGGACCTGGGGTGCTATATATAGATAGACTATATATAGCTAACACCCCTGCTCAAATAAACATCCCTTACTATGGATGAAAAAACCCTTGGGGGCTCAAGGGAAAACCCCACAGCTCTATATAGGCCTACCGTTATATTAATATTCAAAATATAAAATTACAAAGTTGAACTTACAAGAGCCTATTCATAAGCATCAAGGGAGCTACATCACTCGTGAATTACAACATCAACGGAGAAGGAGCTACATCACTCAGGAGCTACATCACTCCTGAATTACAACAACCTATTTAGAGGCATCAAAAGAGCTTTATTACTCCTAAATATACAACATGTAAAATAAGGATAAGCGACATCACTGTAAAAGATAAAATCTCCAAGAAATTCCTTCAACTGAACTTGGGATGTAAGCAGTATATCTGTCACATCAAAACTTAAAGAGAAACGTTACAGTGACATTAGAACAACACAAGGTCTATAGAGACGGTTCACGATGCCGCTCTATAGACAACATAACACATGTGGGGCCCCATGAAGAGAATATAAATAAAACAATTTGTCATCAGCTGGAATATAGACGCTCATTAGCTGGAAAGAAGCTACAATAAAGAACGAAACATCAGCTAGAACAACTCAACAGCTGGAATAATATGGAACGAAACATCAGCTAGAACAACTCAACAGCTAGAATAAGGAATGAAACATCACCTGGAACAACTCAACAGCTGGAATAATAACGAGACGAATATTACAATCATTAAAATATCATCAGCACATCAACTATAAGCTGGAATACGATCATCAGTAGAAAGAATAATAGATGAGATGTAAACAAATTATGAGCTGGAAAATGAAACGTCAGTAGCTATATCATATCTGAATTCTTGAACCAACTGTCCCACGGGAAGACCGCAAAGAAGAGTTCAAGTGGCCTGATGCCTCTCACACAGGGGATACTCGGACTATCCCCTATCGTTTGGGTGATGAATAGCAAGGCCGCACAGGGGATGCTGGGACTATCCCCTGTCATCTAGGTGATGAATAGCGAGGCCGAGTGGAAATCATCTCCCACTCTTATTTCAGGCAAATATAGAATGGCCTTCTTAGCATTAAAATTGACTGAGTTCATGTATACAGGTTGGAGGACATTTGATAAAATTGGAATTTGATACCACAACTGTCGCAATAAAGGATAACAGGAAAATCCTGTAATTTTCTTTATCTAGTTGTCTGACAAGTCTATTGTGTCCAATCACTTGAGATGATCCAGCCCCTTTACATGCTCAATAAGATTTTGATTCAAATATAGACAAGAAAGCTCCACACAATTCTCTAGTCCCTCAATTTCTGAGATAGCATTACACTCCAAATGTAGACTCTGCAAGCCTGTATATGTATCTAGATGCAAAAGTTTCACAATTCCCTTCCAATGCAAGTATAAAACTTCAGATTTGTAAAACTTCATTCAACTCTGAGAAGGAGAAATATAGACAAGTAGTCAAAAATCTCTCTCTGGTCTGCCACAAGGCTTGTGATCTGAAAAGCAAACTGGGCAGAAATCTGTAGCCGCCCTGTTGCAGATGTGCACTGCACAGAGAGTTGCTGCTACACACATAATTTTTGCCACAAATATAGGATTATCACTCCAAAATCCATCGTGACGTGTCCTTATGACCCAATCATAGACAAAATTGTGCTTTGTCTGGTAGTGCTTTATCATATTTATACACCCCTCCACAAGATTCCCTGAATCCAGTGAGGAGAGTTACTTGACGTCAACACATCCCTTGCCACTCTAGTCTCGGGCAGATCCTGAGGCACGAAAATTCGGAGATTTGCAAGATTTGGCACATTTGGCACGTCCTTGAGAATGTTGAACTTATAAGAGTCCCTGTCCAGGGGAGCATGGAGGAAAACATCCGCCTTGTAGTGATGAGTGTCAAGAGAAGTTGAAGAAGATAAAGAAGAATCCTCTCGACGACGATAAATAAGACCAAATTCCTTAGTACCCTTGAGGTACTTAAGAATACGTTTTGCAGCACTCCAATGAATAGTGGAAGGGGAAGAAAGATACTATCCCAAAAAGTTAGCTGCAAATAAAATATCTGGTCTTGTGTTTAAACCAATAAATTGAAGACAACCAACAAGATTAGCAAAAGGTTGATGAATGGGACTGATTCTTCATTGCGTGTTGTAGATGTACCCTTGGTAGAGCTTGAAAGAATGGGAGTGTTGGCAAAGTGCGCATTTGTCAACCCAAACTTCTTAACAATATCATTAATAAACTTTGTCTGGCGAAGAAGAAGAATGCCTTGTTGTCGGTGTCGTTGAACTTGAATACCCAAACAAGAATGTATCTCACCAAGATCCACCATTTCAAATGTAGTCGATAAAAGCTTCTTCATAGCATCCAAGAAAGCAATATTATTTGACACAAGAATAGTATCATCAACATATAGAGTAAGAATAATAAAATATTTGTCCTCCCTTTTGATGTAAAGATTTGGGTCAGCAAAACATGCAACAAAACCTTTAGATGTGAGAAACTGATCAATCTTAATATACCAAGCACGAGAGGCTTGCTTCAATCCATATAATGCACGATGAAGCTGGCATACAAGATGCTCCTTTCCTACAATCATAAAACCTTCAGGTTGCTCCATATAGATTTCTTCTTCAAGATCTCCATTGAGAAAAGCCGTTTTAACATCCATTTGGTGAATTTCTAGATCAAATAGTGTTGCAAAAGCCAAAATCATACGAACAGTTGTAGAGTGCACAATGGGAGAAAATTTTCTTGATAATCTACTCCTGCAATCTGTGAGTAACCTTTTGCAACAAGTCGTGCTTTGAACTTATCAAATGAGCCATCAGCTTTGGTCTTGGTTTTATAAACCCATTTACATTTGATAGGAACACGATCTGGGGGGAGTTCAGTAAGAATCCATGTACCTTTGGAGATTAAAGAATCGTACTTAGCTTGCATAGCTTCTTGCCATTGATCCCTTTGAGACGAATTGATAGCTTCCATATACGATATTGGATCCTCTTGGACAGACATAGCATCATCAAAGACATCATATTCAATAGAATAGAATCCATGCTCTATCTCAATAGGAAGATCGACATTATCAAGTGCATATGACAAGGAGGGGAGAGGTGAGGCATGTAGTGTTTGTTGTAGAGGGATGGCCCCCTGTTGATGTTCATTTTTCCTCCAACCATTAGTAGATCTTGGCTTATGCTAAGTTGCACAAAGTGGTTGTCATGGAGTGGAGTTGGGCTCATCCCTAGAAGGATAGACCAAAAGAGGGGAAAGGTGTATAGAAAGGGATGGTGCCCCATCTACACCATCAGAAATGTTGGTCAAGGCTTCCTATGGCGATAATGAGGGTTGCATGCCCTCCAATTGGAGGCAGGAATCGTCACACGACTTCTAAATGTGTGGTGAGAGGAGGACCGGAGGAGCTTAGTCTGTCAAACCCAAATCTTCTCCCTGTGCTTGACTATCATTGCTTGTGTGTATTAGTATTATCTATACAAGGTCACAAAATTCATTGTTTATTTATGTACATGTTTACGAATCCATGTCACTTCACGAGGATAAAAACCAATTGTAGAGCTCGTTTGTACTAGAGTGTGGCACACGCATCCAGTAGTCGTGGCAACCTTCTTAATAACATCAGGTATTTTGCAACATCAAGTATCATGGTACCTTGTCCGAGTCTACTTGCAACATGTAGCTCCTCCTCAGTGAGAACCTTATCAGCCAAAGAGTCCTCTTGGCTAGTTCTAGCTAAGTCTGTACCCCGAATGGTGGTTAGCACTTGAAAGGAAGTTGGCGCCACATAGGTTGGGTCTCTTTGAGACTGCCATTTGGCCAATCGCTCTTCTAAGACTGTCATGATTTGGGCTCCTAGTTCGGCCATTGCAACACGGTTTTCACACCAACATTTCTCAAATTGACTTTGACCCTCTGATTGTCACTTTAGTTGCTCTATCCCTAAGAGATTTGGTTGGCAGAGCACATAACTGAATGTTACAATTAAGCATAGTTCATCGGCTTCCTCGTCAGAGGTGAGTCGCATGTGTTCATGTAGGAGCTTATCATAGTGCTCATCAAGATGTTCTTGCTCTTCCCAGGATAGGGGAAATGGCAAGTATTCTTCAATCTGCTCCTTAGGGAATGCGCCCATGTCTGCCAGGACATAGACACATGCGAATACTTTGAGCTTAGCATCCAACTCAGTTAAGCATTCTGTGACACTTCTATGTTCAACGAGGGCTTGTTCGGTTGCTATCTCATGCAAGGCTCTAGGAGTTTTCCTAGGCTTTAGCATAGCTAGGGCTCAGGCCTAGATGAGCAAGATTGGTCAACACTAGGGTTGCTTATGCTCTCCGGGTTTCCATGTTTCCCCTGAGGCTTTGTGATTGTGTCATGGTTCTCCTTAGATGTGACTGGTATAAATTTGTCACCCTGTTGTGACAGTGTTTATCCACTCTTGATTGGTCAATGTGAGTTCTGTTTTGTCGGTGGATTGAGTGTTGCAAGTAACCGTTGATGGTAACGGTTGCTTTGATTTTTCATAACACACGGATGTGTCTGAGGTTGCCATTGTTGTTTTCTTTCTTTTCTCTTCTTTTTCTTAGGCAATTGAGGTGTATCCCTTGAAGACTCAGGGACCTTGAACTAGGTCAGTCATGCTGATGTGCTTAGTTGGGCCTTAGCATTCTCTTTCTCTAGTGTGTCCTCATGGGGCATAACCGTGGCCTGCTGAATAGCCTCGCTAGGTTGTGATGGTACAACTACCTCTATTTTTGGAGAGTCTAGCTCTTCAGCCAATTCCCTTCCGTTTAACTCCTCCAGCCTAGGCTTTAAGCACTTTGGAAGTGCTGGAGTTGTCAAGGATGCTGGTTGCGGCACCTCCTCCACAGATGAACTACTAAGGACACGTTCGGCAAGGGGCGTTGTCACGACCAGGGGTTGTGACTACTAGGATCCCTGATTGGAAGTAGTAGCGGCTAGTCCAGTGGGCTGGCTACTCTTAGTGGATTGCGGTGTCAAGTCCCTAGGGTGATCGGAAGTGGTCGTGTCCTTTGTTTCCCTTTGAGCATTCACCTGTGTAGAGATTGAGCATGACTTGATCTAGTCACATTAGGTTGCACAGGCATATCCTTGGGCCGAGAGCTACGGATGGTGTCATGTCCCACCTCTTGGACATTTGGAAGCTTAGATGGAGATAGAGATTGGGATTGAGCAGCCACCCTTGACGACTGCTGTTGTGCTTCCTATGTCCGTTTGGGAAAAGATGGTATAGGAGATCTGACTCTTAGGTGGATTCGGCACTGGCTGAATGATTTGCTCGAGGCTATTAGACAATTGTGCCATTTTCTTTGTTGAGCAATTAGCCTTCTCACGAGCAGCATTGTGCCTCTGGTGCTCATTATCCTCTTGGGAAGTCAAAAGCTCCTTGACCAATAGTGATCTTTGTGCACGCTCAATGGTTACATATGACATCTACTTATTAAGCATGCTAGGTTGAGGCTCTTTCTTTCGAACATTCATATTTGGTTTCTTGCCTCGAGACCTAGAGTTTCTCTTAGATTTCCTCCTGTGCTTCGTTGCTTTTGATGCAATCTGCCCTTGAGCTAATAGAGGTGGTTTAGCATGGGGTTTTGGTACCCAAATCCATCGGTTACATGTATAATACCCTTGAGCACGTAACAATGCTTTGGATATCCATCGTGGCGTTTTGCTGACCCTCCATCGATGCCTTCATCTATAAGGCTTGGGCTTCTTTTGGGGTCTTCTACGATATTTGTAAGTCCAAAGCCCATCCTTGGCATTGTCTCCTGACCTTCTTGTTTCAGGCGTGGCCTCACTCACTAGTTCTCGTTGTTTGACCTGTGCTTGTACCAATTCTTCCAAGTCCTTGCTCTCATTAGTAGGCTTGACTATTATGTTCGCACCTTCCTTTCCTTTCCTCGAGGTTCGATGAGGTCACCTTGCTAAAGGTTGTGACTATCCTCACACTCGATAGTGTCAGGTGTATCCTCTATGCTAGTACATAGTCAGCCTCACACTTGGTCACCCTTTTGAAGGGTCTTCCTAGGAGGGTTTCCTTTCCGCAATTAGCATTATTTGGAGGAACATGAAATAGGATAGGCAAGCTCTCAGTTTCAATTGTTGTGAGGACTTTGCACTTCCCTATAAGTGCTTGTAGGTGTCCCCCGTAAGGGCTAAGAGTTGCATTAGTCAGTGTGAGCTCTAGTTGGCCTAGTAGGGTCCATGCTTCATAGGTCAAGATATTAAAATCTACTCCTTCATCAATCAGAGCATCGATCCTGTGCTCTCTTTTTGCGGTGAGTTTGACCCTAAGATAAGTAGGCGGTACTATGTCTTCATCTTCTAGGTCTTGGCTTATAAATTTAAGCCTTCTAACAAATGGCCTTGGGTCCCCAAGTGCACGACCACATGTGGATTCTCCACTGATGTCTTGGATCCTTTGTGCAATGCCATTCAAGGTGCATCTATCATTAGGACTGTCATATCTAATCATCCTCGCAGTTGTAGCTTGATGTTGTTGATTTTCGCTTTGACTAGATGCAATCCCAATGCAACATGTACATGTTTTTGCAGTGTGGCCTTTTTGCCCTCATTGGCTAGATTGGCCCATTGAGGTTCTAGGGTCTCTATTTATCTCTGTTTGGGTATGGGCTTTTGGTTGCTCTTTTGCAAGTGAGAATCCATGCTCATGTAGAGCCATTACTATACTAGGGTCTTATTTGGCGGACTTGTCACGGCACACATTTTCTCTTCAACCTACTTGGGGGAGGTGCAGAGGGGGCAGAGCCCTCTCTGCGGGGGGTCCGAGGGGGGCAATCCCCCTCGGCCCGCAGGGCCGTTACGGTAAATGCCATGCGCAATTTGAAGGACTGTTTTAGCCAAGTTTTAAACTACTTGCTCTAGATTTCAGCCCAGTGATAGATCTATGAGGTGATTTCGGCTCTATATGGTCTCTCAGTCAGCTTCAGGGTCTACAGGTTAAAATTTGAAAAAATCCAAATGCGGCCCAACAGATTCAAATTACAGGGGCCGAATGCCCGATTTGGCTCATTTGAGGGCTGGGTAGAAAGGGCCCAATGTAACTGGTCCAAATGTCAAATTCGGCCAATCCAAGTTTGGTTGTCCGAGTGGGCCGAGTGACCGAGTGGGCCGAGGGCCAAGTCGGCAGGACCAAGGGCCAAATTTCAAAGTTGGTCCGAATGGTCAATTCGGACGGGCCGAGCGGTGGGTGTCTGAGTTGAGTGGGCCGAGGGCCAAATCTCAACACGTCCGAGTTGGGTGGTCCGAGTCAGGTGATCCGCCGACCGGTAGTGGGGCAAGGGCCAATTCCGGGACTCGCCCAGAATCGTCGTCACTCAGACTAGTTGAACGCGGCACGACTTTGGTCGGTGCAACAATAAATCACTCACCAAAAACCTAATTGCTAAGGAGATCGAATACCTCTTCAAACTCCCTTGCTTCCTACCTATCTACCTCAAGCACTGGTTCGGGGAAAACCCTTACTTCGATGCTCGATTTGAAGTGCACAAGCGCTCAAGGCTTGAATCTGTTGGTCCCAAAACAGAACCAAAATGTGGGAGCTTTCGCTCAATCGCCAAGACCCACGAACCGCTTATTGTTTCAAGCATTCCAAGCCGAGTACTAATGGCTATCTCTCACATAGCCAATGTGCCATCCATATCTACGGGTGTGGTGAGCTTACCTCCATGCCAATCGAGTTACCTCCTCTCCCGCGTACTCTAGTAGCTCCACGATCCAAGTGCAAGCTTCAAGCAATCTCCATTCTCAAGCTCCACACTCCAAGCTCCATAGCCAAGAGCAAGAAAAGAGAAGAGAAGAGAAGAGAAGAAGAGAGGGGAAGATGGAGAGCTTCTCCTCCCTGGTCCCTTACCCTCACACACTCACTCCCTCACACTCTCACACTCCCTCTCTCAAGCACAATCTCAAGCAAGCAAGAAGAAGAAGAAGAAGAAGAAGAAGAGGAGACCCACTTTTGGCCACACACAAGAATGAGCTTCTCATTCACTTTTCGACTTTATATACAAAACCCTAAATCCCTTTTGGGCGGTCATCCCCTTATTCCCTTTTTTACAATACCAGCCGTGGCCTAGGCCCTTTTTCCCATTGTCCTTCTATCTTCCTAGCTTCCTTCCTACCGCCCATCTACCTTTACAAATTGCATGGGTGAGAGCCCGGCACTCCTTAAATTAAATCATGATGCGCTTGCGCTCTTTTACAAAAGTATTGACTTGCGCTTTTCCTTGTGTGCCTTTTTTCCTTGTTAAGGACTTTTTTGCACTTCTTGTGTTTCTAGATTTTTCTTGGCGCCCCTTCGACTTCCGTTTCACTTTGCCTTGGCCTTTGTCTTCTGCTTTATGTTTTCCAAATTTTCCACTTTGTTCATCTGACGGTTAACAAGCATGCAATTTCTGCTTTTCTCTGTCGTTCTTACGACTGCAGTACCTCGACTTGATTGCATTATTCAATGTGACAGTTACAAAAAATCGAGGCTGCAAATTTAATTCTATCAATGACTGTCTTGTAAGAGTTGTATCTCACCGCATGAGAGGACAGGGTCCTCCAGGCTCTCTCTCTCTCTCTCAAGGGCATTCACTTCCTGCTAGAGTAGGTTTCCCTTTTTTTTTAAATGATGGGTTGCTGCAACAGTCGAGCCTGATCACTGAGTAGAGACCTTGAAAGTTAATAGATCTTGAAGATGCATCATGTGTCTCAAAAAGTAAAAGGGAGAGAAGGATCGAAGCTTGGACTTGAGAGCTATGGCGGGAGAGCAAGAGCAAGTAAGAGAGAGACAAGAAATGGGAACTCCAACCGTCACAATGTGTGAACGGGCCTTCCTTTATTCAAACTGTCACTAAAATAATAAAGAATAAAGTGACGGTGATGGGCGCCCACCACCTGCAGTATGCAGTGGTGGTGACTGTTAGTGTAGTAATATACGGGCGGCTAGGTGGAGGCGCCTTTACCCCCAACAACCTCCCACTTAAAGACAAATCTGCCCTAGTGAGAAGTGAAAAGAAAAAGAAAAAGGCAGTACAACATGTACACATGTACAATAGGATGAGGAAAGACGTCATCTCATCCCATGCCCATCAACCTCCTGAGGAAGGTAAAGTGCTCTATAGAGAGGCTTTTTGTGAGCAGATCTGTAGGATTCTAGTTAGTCGAGATCTTGACAAGATTAACAGACTTGTCCTCAACGACCCCACGTATGAAGTGATACCTCACCTCAATGTGTTTCATCTTTGCATGGAAGACCGGATTCTTGGCTAACTGAATAGCACTCATAGAATCCGAATGTAGTGTAGGGATAGCATCAATACCAAGGTCAGCAACCAAAGGACCCAATCAAATGGCCTCCATGCAAGCCTCAGTGGCTACAACATACTCGGCCTTTGTAGTAGAAAGGGCCATACATTTTTGCACCCTAGACATCCAAGAAACAGCACCTCTAGCATAGGTAAATACATAGCCGGAAGTGGACTTCCTACTATGTGCATGTCCTGCATAATTAGAGCCAGTGTACCCCACGACTCCTGTAGCCTAGCTGCCATAGCATATGCACATATCTGCAGTGCCCTTCAGGTACCTCATGATACCCTTTACGGCATCCCAATGCTTCTTGCCAAGTGTAGCCATATAGCATGCCACAACACCAATTGCAAAGGCAATATCTAGATGGGTGGCTATCATGGCATACATAAGACTTCCCACCGCGGATGCATAGGGAATCTTGGCCATCTTGGCCCTCTGCTCATCTGTCTGCGGATAATCAGCCTGTGATACCTTCACATAAGAAGGCAATGGACAGCCAATAGGCTTTACGTCCTGCATGCAAAAGCACTCAAGGACTTTATGAATGTACTCCCTCTGTGACAAGTAGAGGAGTCCTTGATGCTTGTCGCATCTAATGTGCATACCAAGTATGTGAGCGGCGCGTCCTACATCTTTCATCTCAAAGCTCTTCTTGAGCTGAGCCTTAAGAGCATCTAGCTCATCATGAGCTTTACCTGCTATCAGCATATCATCCACAGAGAGTACCAAAATCAATAAAGAACCATCACGGGCTTTCTTCGTGTAAAGACACAAATCCATAGCACTCCTGCTATAGCCCTGTGACTGCATAAAGGCATCAAACTTATGATACCGCTCCCTAGGTGCCTATTTCAATCCATAAAGACTTTTCTTCAATTTTCACACTAGGTGCTCCCTTACAAGTTCTGCAAAGCCCTTAGGCTTCTCCATATAAATCTCATCATGGAAGTCCCCATATAAGAAAGTTGTCTTGACATCCATCTGGTATAAATCCAAGTCAAGCTGAGCAACCAAAGCTAAGACTAAGCGCAGGGTGGTCATCTTAACCACAGGAGAAAAGACCTCATCAAAGTCCACACCATGCTCCTGCTTAAAATCCTTTGCTACCAATCTAGCCTTGTATACTAGCTTGGGGTGTCCAGGGGTACTTTTCAGCTTGTACACCCACTTTCATGGCAAAGCCTTCTTGCCCTTAGGCAAGGAAACCAAATCCCAAGTCTCATTCTTATGCAAGGAGTCTATCTCAGACTGCATAGCCCTCTCCCAGGAGTGACTGTCACCCATGCACATAGCCTCATCATAAGTGAAAGGCTCTCCTACATCTGTAACCAAGACATAATACATCGAGGGCTGAAATCTATCACGTGGACCTGCCTGTCCAACACCCTGACCATGAGCATCTGTTGCAACTGTAGGTTGTCCAACTGGCTGTGCAGGAGCTCTCGGCTCCTCTTGAAATATGACCCTACGGATCTCAACAACTCTATTAGGATTCCTATGTATCTTGTCTTCATGGAAGACTACATCATGACTGCGGATGACTTTCCGCGCCTGCGGATCCCAGAGACGGTAACCCATCTCACCTACATCCCCATAACCAAGAAAAATACATTTGACACTCTTAGGATCCAACTTATTTCTTTTTTCCCTGGGCACATGGCAAAATGCCTCACATCCAAAGACATGGAGATGCGCATAAGAGGGAGGTTTTCCAGTCCATACCTCCTCTACAACTTGGACATCCAAACCACTAGAAGGTGATTTGTTTATGACATGCACAGCTATATTGACTGTCTCAGTCCAAAAGCTATGTGGTAGGCCTACATGGCTAAGCATACTGCGTACATGCTCCTGGATGGTTCTATTCATCCACTCAGCCAAACCATTCTGGTGGGGGGGGGTGTAGGGGCCGGTCAATTGACACTTAATACCCCTCTCATCACATAATTTCTCAAAAGAATGTGAGAGATACTCACCCCCCTTATCTGTCCTTAGGCATTTTAGCCTATATCTAGACTGGTTTTCAACCAATGCAAGCCATCTCTAAAAAATAGCCAAGACATCAGATTTCAGCTTAATGGGATAAGCCCAAAATTTTCGTGAAAAATCATCTATGAATGTAACAAAATACTTTGCACCACCCATAGACTGACAAGGCATGGGCCCATAGACATCCGGATGTACCAATGCCAAGGGCTCACTCATGCGTGGCCCACCAGACTTCTTATGCGTAGACCGAGTCTACCTACCATAAAGACAATGCTCACATGAATCAAAACATGCATAATCAAGGGGCGGTAAGTACTACAAACCAGAAAGAATTTTCATTCCCTTCAAAGACATATGGCCCAAACGGGCATGCCAAAGAGATACATGTGGGATAGAACCCACAGAAAAAACATGATCAAGGGAAGAAGCTGATACAATCAAGGGATAGAGACTACCAGCCTTGGAACCTCTTGCAATCACAAGTCTGCCACAAGTGATCTTCCATGCAGAGTCTCCAAAAGATACATGATAACCTGCATCATCAAGCTGTCCAGCTGACATGAGACTGCGTGTCAAAGCAGGTACATGACATATATCTTGCATAACAAAATTGCTGCCAGAAGGAAACTGTAGCCTAACATCACCAATGCCCACAATATCAAGAGAGCTGTCATCACCCAAGTGCACATAACCCAAAACAGTACGGTATGAATGAAACCACTCTCTACAAGGTGTCACATGAAAGGATGCACCTGAGTCCAAGAGCCAACACTGTGTATACATAGAGTGTATCTCTATCATCTGTGAAGCACTAGAAGAAGCTGCTAGGATATAATCATCATCATCAACATCCTCGGGCTACATAACATTGATCTCTTCAATTTTAACACTGGACTTTTCCTAATATGGCCCTTTTTCCCACAATGGTGACATGTAGCATCTGCATTCCTACCACGGGATTTACTACGTGACTTCCCATGACACTTGGATCGAGATTTCTGAGAATCCCGTCCAACCACGGCCATTGCCCCTGCCATGCTTTCCATATCCATCATTCCTACCTCTAACTGTCATAGCATGGGACACACGAGAGGCATCCAAATTCTTACGGTTAACCTCTTCCTGTAGACAAGCACTCTCAACATCAGATAATTTCAAGGTAGTAGTAGAGGCACATAATGCAGTGCGGAATACATCCTACGACTCATTAAGAGTACCAAGCAAGAAAAGAGGAGTGACATCCTCTGCAAAAGTGATATCTTGCAAAGTTAAGTTCTTGAGTATAGCATGGAACTAGCTCAAGTGAGCAGACATGGTCACATTCTCCTTCGTGCGCATATCCATAAGCTGCTTCAGCCAATACAACTGACTCACTGGACTCTTCTTGTCATAGAGATTCTTGATTTTATCCCACAACTGCCATGCACTCTGTTATTCCTCAAAGACATTGTAATGAACCTGTTCTGTGAGAGACAATACAATAGTGAACTTGCATAACTCATCAAGCTCAAGCCATTCCTCATCTGGCGTAGTTGCAGGCGGATGCCCGCTCAACCTCAAAGGTTTGATCTGCAATTTCTGCACCAACACCTGCCAAATCTGGCTCTTCCAATAAGAGTAATTTATACCATCAAGCTTAGTGATTTTGAAAATAGCATGATCAGTGGACGAACTCACCATAATGCAGGCTAGAAGAGTGTAGACAGTTCAAAACTACTTGCTATTTACTGCAGAAAATGACAAAAAAATCACCAGCTTGCTATTTAGTGCAGAAAATGACAAAAAAATCACCAAAATCGAGAGAAAATGGCGAGAAAAGTGGAACCAAAGCTGCTGCCCACCAAGTACTAGTGAAAGTACATCATTTCAGAATGTTTCAGCATGAAAACCCATGTCAGTCCATACATATATGATTTTTGTAATAAATTACAGATTTTAGTAAAAGAGAGCTAGCAGTGCCAAAATCGGATCCCAAGGCAATCAGATACTGCCAAGACCAAAGCCGGCATCATGTGGGCATAACATAAGCATATGATGATTAATAAGCATGAAGCCAACATCCAAGTATGTCATACAAACATCTACCAGTGAGTAGACACACCCCCCAGTCAATGGGGCAAAGTGTTCCTGCCACTACCAAAACGTGACACAAGTAGGTGTCATCTCACAAAGATATGGATCCAAATCTGAGACTCAGCTCATAAGCATACAGTGAACAAAGACATATAATGTATCATCCCAAATGGTAAGAAATCCCAAAGTCTCAAGTGTCTGTAACTACTCAATAGCATGTAACTGCTCAATACATAAAGGCACCGCCTGCTCAATGTCTGATAAGCATTCAAGAATTCTCCCAGTGGCACAAAAGCCGAGCTCAAGAGCTCAAACCAAGGCAAGACACAGTGCCAATGACATAAGTCCAAGACAATACATCAATAGTACATCCCAAACATGTAGGCCGTAGAGCATCCGTATGTAGCATCCATAAGCATGTAAGACATCAAGTACATCCCAATCCATACTCTGACAAGCAAAGTAACATCCAAGATAACTCTAGATAATCCAAAATGCATCCAAGGTAGGGCTTCAATGAGCACTCAAGCTCAATGTATGCATAGGGTAATCAACCCAAGGAGCATCACTGTCAAAGCATACACCACTATCAAGCACAAACCATGTCAATGAGTGCGTAATGTCAAAGCTCTTCTAAAAGTATCCGGAATGAAATCCAAGCTCGAAGTCATACCCTAAAGATCAATACTTCATGGCATATATCCAAGACATAGGCTGGAACCAATAGGCATAACCCAAAGCATGTAGAATAGCTTCAGCCAACTTTTATTATAGCAGTGATTTACTGTTCCAGACTGAGTATTTGCAGGCCCAAATCATCACCAAAATGATAGCAAAGAATTACCATAACATCCACCAAGCATGTGTAGGCATCCAATGGCATACGGGTAGCATCATCAACCTATCACCACTCACCATAGGCATGAGATGCAGGAGGGATGCTCTGTATTACAGCAGGTATACCTATAAACAGTGTGAAGTTCTACCAAGATCTGAATGTAGGGAGCTTAAAGATCAATGCCAAGTGAAGGGGGCCAACACAAGGAGTCAAAGGGTAATGCCCAATAGGTGGAAGGCTACCCAAGAGCCTACAACAAAGCCAAGGGCTAAAGATGTGCTGTGGGAATGGCCTAGACTGCTGGCGCAAACTGTTTAGCTAGCGTGGACAAATTTGCAACCCCTCTTGGGTTCAAGGGGCAGGTAGGGTGGGCCTCAAGGGGCCCAAAGGGGCCAATGGAGGGCTTGAATCAAGCCTAAGTGGTAGAGAGAGCTTCAACTCCAATGAGAGGCTCAACCAATGGCTGCCCTTTTCCTGCTCTTAGACTTGTAAACTGAAAACTAAAGTAAAACCCTATGGAGAATGAGGCAATAGCTCTGATGTACTGCCCTGAAGGTGCCCAACAATGCCGGGAAGGTGTTTGGGAAGCCAAGGAGTGACGGGAGCTCGAAGGAGTTGGATATGGCTCTGCCGAGAAGGAGACCCAATGCAAGTGGGAGTCGATGGAAAGCTGAGAATGCCACGAACCAAGCTCAAGAGCCAGGAAGCTGAGCTCTGATACCAGTTGAAAGGGAGAGAAGGATCGAAGCTTGGACTCGAGAGCTATGGTGGGAGAGCAAGAGCAAGTAAGAGAGAGACAAGAAATGGGAACTCCAACCGTCACAATGTGTGACCGGGCCTTCCTTTATTCAAACTGTCACTAAAAGAATAAAGAATAAAGTGACGGTGATGGGTGTTAACCCCAACATGAAGAAAGCAAAAGAAAATAAAAAAGATGCAGGGCAAAGGCAGAAAAAAGGTAGCTCCATTGAAGCTAGAAGAGGAGGAAAGGCCAAAAGCGCAAGGGCAACCTTAAAAGTCCAAGGCAAATGCAAAAGGGAAAATGTGCATTTTAAAATACAAAGGCGCACCCTGAAATCTTGTAAAAGAGTGCCAGGCGGTAGAAAATCCAGAAAGCTAAAACAGAAGACAAAGACAAAGGCCAAGGCAAAGAGAAACGGAAGACAAAGGCGCAAAAGGAAAAGCGCAAGTCAAACTATTGTAAAAGAGCGCAAGCGCATCATGGTTTAATTCAAGGAGCGTTGGGCTCTCACCCATGCAATTTGTAAATGTAGACGGGCGATGGAAAGGAAGCTAGGAAGATAGAAGGACAATGGGAAAAAGAGCCTAGGCTACGGCCGCCCATGTAAAAAAGGGAAAAAGGGAATGACTGCCCAAAAGGGATTTAGCGTTTTGTATATAAAGCTGAAAAGTGAATGAGAAGCTCATTCTTTTGGTGTGTGGCAAAAGGAGTCTTCTTCTTCCTCTCTTCTTCTCTCCTTCTTGCTTGTGTGTGATCTTGAGAGAGGGAGTGTGAGAGTATGAGAGAGTGAGTGTGTGGGAGTGAGGGATCAAGTGGGTGAAGCTCTTCACCATCTCCTCTTCTCTTCTTCTCTTCTCTTCTCTTCTCTTCTCTTCTCTTCTCTTCTCTTCTCTTCTCTTCTCTTCTCTTCTCTTCTCTTCTCTTGCACGCATGGCTATGGAGGATGGAGCTTGGAGAGGGAGGAGGCTTGAGGATGCTTGAGCTAGCATCGAGAATCGTGGAGCTACCGAGGTGTGCAAGAGAGGAGGCTACTCACATTGGCATCAAGGTAAGCTCACTACACTCGTAGGATCGACGGCGCGTCGGCTAGGTGAGAGATAGCCATTAGAGATCGCTTGAAACGCTTGAAGCAATAAGCGGTCCGTGGGTCTTGGCGGTTGAGCGAAAGCTCCCACATTTTGGTTCCATTGCCGGGACCAACGGATTCAAGCTTGAGCACTTGCGCACCTCATATCTAGCATCGAAGTAGGGGATTCATCCTCGAAATGGAGCTTGAGATAGGTAGGAAGTTTGGGTGTTTTTTATATTCAAAACAAGTATGTATTTTGGGATATTTTGGTTGTTTGATGATTGAAAAACATGGAGAAATTATTTCAGTTTTTTGCTTTCGATTCTTGTTGCGTTTAGAGTAGGCTAACATTAGGAAATCGCACCCGAGAGGCATAGGGTTTGCTGCTGTAAAACAGGGAGAAAATTAGGAAAAACAAGTGGAAAATGGAGAAAATGCTCATTTGAATGTGTAGGAATCGCAAGGAGAGTGATCGGTAACATTCGGGTAATGTCTAGCATGGGTATAAGTTCTGGGAGGGCAAGGAAATCCTCATTTGCAACTAGTTGAGAGAGAGAGAGAGAGAGAGAGAGAGAGAGAGAGAGAGAGAGAGAGAGAGCTTGGGTGACCGATTTCGATCGATCAGTGTGAGGATTTACGTTTCTATTAGCAATCCCCATGTATATAGATCTCTTTCCCATCACTCCAGCATCATTCCCGTTGAATCTTGTAGCTTGTAATAATCAATACCTTAAGATTTTTTACGATTTCATGCTCGAAAGTGCGTTCGGGTTGGCGGAATCAGACACTCAATCCAGTGTCCGATTCTCAGAATCGGCGATCGGACCATCCTGTCCGATCGAACCACTCGAGCCAACCCGTCCGATTTTGGAAATCGGACCATAGGATATCAGACCACCTGTCCGATCAGACGCCTCGTCCAATAGAGGCAATCGGACCCACCCCTGTCCAATTCGTAGAATCAGACCCACAGATTAGGACACATCAGCAATCAAACCACCCACCTAGTTCAATTGGACCACTTGTCTGATTTTTGAAAATTGGACACGACCCCTATCCGATTCTGAGAATCGGACTACTAGTAAATCGGACACACCCTTAGGCAGAAAAAAGAAAACATCAAAAATTGACCCCCACGACCGACTAGAAGTGCAACCCGCTCGAGGACAACATAGCGAACGCCTTGTAGATAGTTCCCAATGTAGGAGTCATGACCAAGGGACAAGGGAACAGTGCTGGAGCACTCTCCAGCGACCTGACGCGTTGAGAATGGAAATCCAATCGTAGGACCTGTGATCGACCCCCGAGTGAACAGTAAGAAGCAGCGCAGACCCTAGAATCCGCTAGAACGGCCAGGACTTGAGCGACGAAGCTTATCAGGCCCTCTAACTTAGACCCTCGAGCAGTAATGGCCCTACACGAGCATGGAGGCTCCCTTGTAGAAGAGCAACCAGAAGCCCGCACTCGAATAGGGGCAAATAGAGACCCTAGAACCTTAACGGGCCAATCTAGCCATCAAGGGCAAAAAGGCCACACCATGAGAACACAAAGACATTGTGTTCAGACCATGTCTAGTCAGAGCGAAATGCAACATCAGCAAGCTACAAATGCCAAGATGACTAGACATGACACTCTTGACGAGAGATGTACCTTGAGCAACACTACACAGACAATCCAAAACATTAGTGGAGAATCCACGTCCGGTCATGCAAGTGGGGACTCAAGGGCATCTGTTAGAAGGTTTAAATTTACAAGCCAAGACCAGGAAGATGAAGATATAGTACCACCTGCTTATCTTAGGGTCAAACTCACCGTGGAAAGAGAGCATACTATTGATGCTCTGATTGATGAAGGAGCAGATTTTAACATCTTGACCTATGAATCATGGACCCTACTAGGCCAACTAGAGCTCACACCGACTAGTGCACCTCTTAGCCCTTATGAGGGACACCCACAAGCACTCATAGGGAAGTGCAAAATCCTTGCGACAATTGAAATGGAAAGCTTGCCTATCCTATTTCATGTTCCTCCAAATAGTGCTAGCTGCGGGAAAGAAACCCTCCTAGGAAGACCCTTCAAAAGGGTGACCAAGTGTGAGGCCGACTATATAGCACAGAGGATACACCTGACACTACCGGGTGTAAGGATAGTCACGACCTTTAGTAAGGGTAACCACATCGAACCTCGAGGGAAAGGCAAGCAAGGTGCTGACACAACAGTCAAGCTTGCTGACGAGAGCAAGGACTTGTTGGAAGAGTTAATAGAAGCATAGGTCGAACAAAGAGAACCAGTGAGTGAGGCCATGCCTGAAATAAGAAGGTCAAGAGACAATGCCAAGGACGGGATTTGGACCTGGGCTTTGGACCTGGGCTTTATCGTAGAAGACTCCAAAAGAAGCCCAAGCCTTATAGACGCAGGCATCGATGGAGGGTCAACATAACACCGTGATGGATATCCAAAGCATTGCTTCGTGCTCAAGGGTATTATGCAAGCGACCAATGGATTTGGGTATCAAAACCCCCTGCTAAACCACCTCTGTCAGAAGCCCCAATTATGTCAAACGCAAAGAGGCGTAGGAGGAAATCTAAACGAAAATCCAAGTCTCGAACCAAAAATATTGGAGTGATTGAGCCCCTCACGATTGAAATCAAGAAACCGAACATGACCTATCAAAAAGTAGATCCTCAGCCTAGCATACTTAGCAAGTATATATCAGAGGTAACTATTGAGCACGCACAAGGTCCACTAGTTCCCAAGGGGCCTTCAACTTCCCAAGAGGATAATGAGCACCACAGGCACAACATTGCTCATGATAGGGCCAATTGCTCAACAAAGCTAATGACAGAATCACCTAACAATCACGAGCAAATTCTCCAGTCAGTGCCAAGTCCACGAAGGAGTTCCAAATCTCCTACATCATCTTCACCTAAATAGACGCAGGAAGCACGGCAGCAGCAACCTCGTGCCGATGCTCAACCTACACAAGTGAATGTGCAAAGGGCAATAAAAGACACTACCACTTCGGATCTGCCTAAGGACTTGACACCTCAATCTACCAATGGTAGCCAGTCCACTGTACTGGCTACCACTACTTCCAATCAGGGACCACAATAGTCACAACCTTTGGCTGTGACAACGCCCCTTGCGGAACGTGTTCTTAGTAGTTTACCTGTGAAGGAGGTGTCCCGACCTACCTCCTTAACAACTCCAGCGCTCCCAAAGTGCCTACAACCTGGGCTGGAGGAGTTAAGCACAGGGGAACGGGTGGAAGAGCTAGACTCTCCCAAAAGGGAGACAGTTGTACCCATGCAACCTGGCAAGGCTACTCCGCAGGTCATGACTAGGTCCCATGAGAATCCACTAGAGAAGGGAAATGTTGAGGCCCAACCAAGCACATCAATGGTCGATATAGTGCAGGGTCCTGAGACGTTAGATGCACCTGCACTAACCAAGAAAAAGAGGAGAAAACAGTGAAAACAACAACAGTTGCAGGTGGTTGTGGACCCCAAGGACATTGGGACGAAGAGTGCTGGAAAGGTGATCCCAGTGATGCCTCTCCTAATAGCGGTGAAACCTCAGACACATCCATGAGCTCCGACAAATCAAAGTAGTCGTTACCATCAATGGCTGCTCATAACACTCTATCCACTGACACTAGAACTCGCATGGACAAATCAAGAGTGGATACAACACTTTCACGATGGGGTGATGAATTCACACCAGTCACACCCAAGGAGAACCATGATGCAATAACGAAGCCTCAAGAGAAACATGGAAACCCCAAGAGCATGAGCAATCCTAGCATTGACCAATCTTGCTCATATAGGCCTGAACTCCTAGCTATGCTAAAACCTAGGCAAACTCCTAGAACCTTGCATGAGATAGCAACCGAGCAAGCCCTCGTTGAACATAGAAGTGTCGCGGAATGCTTAACTGAGTTGGATGCTAAGCTCAAGGTGTTTGCACGGGTCTATGTCCTTGCGGACATGGGCGCATTTCCTAAGGAGCAGCTTGGAGATTACTTGCCCTTCCCTTTATCTTCGGAAGAGCAGGAACACCTTGATGAGCACTATAGCAGGCTCCTACATGAACACTTGTGACTCATCTTGAGCGAGGAAGCTGATGAACTACGCTTAACCGTCACATTCAATGAAGTGCTCTGCCGACCGAATCTCGTAGACATAGAGCAACTAAAGCGTATGTCAGCAGGCTAGAGTCAATTTGAGCAGCGTTGGTGCGAAAACCACGTTGCAATGGCCGAACTAGGGGCTCAAATCATGACAGTCTCTGAGGAGCGATTGGCCAAATGGCAATCTAAAAGAGACCCAATCTATGTGGCACAAACTTCCCTTCGAGTGCTGACTGCCATTCGGGGCAAGGACTTGGCCGAACCAGGCCAAGAAAACCCTCTGTTTGATAAAGTTCTTGCTGAGGAGGAGCTACATGTTACCAATAGACTCGGACAAGGTTCCATTCTACTCGATGTGGCAAAATATTTATCAGTATTAAGTAAGCTACCACGTGTGCTAGATGCATGTGCCACGCTTCAGTACAATCTCAAGTTCTACCATTGGTTTCTATCCTAGTGAAGCGACAAGGGCTCGGACAAATGTATGTGCATATATATATCCAATGATTTTCGTATCACCTTATAAAGACATTATCAACACATACTGTTAGAAATCAAGCTCACCGTCAGTGTGTCTTCATCTATGACCGACATCTATGACAGCTAGTGTGTACAGCTGTCTACATGTGACTACATTAAATAAGTCGGGTTAGTAGTCAGTCAATGACCTGACTAGAGTTAGTCAGTCTAGTCTACATTTACACTAGGTCACTTTATCTTATAGTGTGTGTGTGCATTTCAGTAGAGTGTGTGGAAATGAAGGAATGAGCTTGAGAGCCTGAAGGCTCATGGATATGGAGTCTTTCCCTTTCTCTCTCTCTACTCTTTGAACATGGTATCAGAGCTTCATCCATGAGGCTGTGGGAGAATGGGCATGACAACCTGCAGGGAAAAGGAGATGGAAGTAAGGAATGAGGAAGAAGCTGGACACTTGCAAATGAAGCCATAGTCAAAGGAAGGAATCAGTGTGGACTGCCTTCTGAAAATCGTGGACTGCCTCCTGAGTCTGAAAATTGTGGACTGCCTCCTGAAACCTGTGTCTGAAAATCGTGGACTGCTCCTGAAACTTGTGTCCTGAAATCGTGGATTGCAACTTGTGTCTGAAAATCGTGGACTGCCTCCTGAAAAACAGCAACCTGTATCTGAAAATCTGCACGCCTGTTGATCTGAATGGACAGCAACCTGTATCTGAAAATCTGTGCTTGCTGATCTGAATGGACAGCAACCTGTATCTAAAAATCTGCGCCTGCTGATTTGAGTGGACAGCAACCTGTCAATCTTCAGTGGGGCACCTGGACAAGGTTCATAGAGCATGTATGCTCACTATTGAAGGTATTTGAAGTGTGCAAGGAGTAAATGCTTGTGTGGGAGCTCTATTATGAGCTGGAGTGATAGACACAGACCTGTAATCATTTTTGAACTGCTGTAAACATGAATGGACAGCATGTATTCAGTCATTACTGACATACAAGAGCCTTGTACTACACTCAGAAGGCATCTTTGGAGCACAAGAATGTGTCAAAGCATGTATACATTGGATCAAATGTCTTGGAGCTGAGATCTCTTGCTCAGAATACTCAGATCTGAAAATCAATGACAGGCTGAAAACTATCATACACAGTCAATGACAGAATACTCAGATCTGAAAATCAATGACAGGCTGAAAACTGTCATACACAGTCAATGACAAGTATTGTGCATTACTGAAGCAATACAGGTCATCTTGGGGATTCCATCATCTATATGAACTAGCCTATACATGCTGAATGCATGGAGAATTGAAGCAAGCAATGAGCATCATTGAAAACTGAATTTTGAAGCTGAAATAAATGTAGTTACACTGTCCTGGTTAATTACAAACAGCTCATGAGGTTTATGCCATTGGTCAATGAAGACAGGTTGTCTATGCCTACTCAGATGCTCATGTATTGAACTTGCCACTACAAAGTAAATGTATGACATGGTCAAAAGACATTTTGGAGCTGCTTGGAGCTTCGTATGCTGAATTCTGGTTGACTGCAACCTGAAACTGAATTTGTTGACACACTCAGTTTTGGACTTGAAATTGCTGCTGGTTACTCACAGTTTACAGTTTTCAGACTGCATGTATGTACCCTGGCAGTGAGGTTACATAAGCTTAAGCTGAAGCAAACACATAGCTTATGTTTTGATAGTTATATCTACAATTGAGACCACTTGTTTGAGGGTTGTTTTGGGGTGTCAGTGGGCTGAAATACCCTAGTTTTTTTCTACAATTTAGTGCAAAAAACTATCATAAACTGTTACGGACTGAACTTAGTCAGTCATACTTATTGGACTGCAGGGAGTCAGGCACTTGATAGACAGTCTATTGCATCATGGCTAATGCACATGGGACTGACAATATCACTCAGATAGTTGGAGAGAAGTTGGATAATAAGAACTTTACATTATGGAAATTCAGAATGAAAAACTTTCTGGTTGGCAGAGGTTATTGGGATCTATGTACAGGAGATGAAGTTGCTCCTGAGTTGCCTGCACACAATCCAACAAATGAACAGAAAAGAGCCTACAGGCTATGGAATGAAAGAGCATGCAAGGTGTTGCATTGGTTTTCCTTATGTATATCTGATGCTATGGTAATTCAAATCACTGGATGTGAGACTCCGAAGGATGCTTGGGACATACTGATGAAAAATTATGGAACCATGACACATGCAAGAAAGATCCAGTTGAAACAGCAGTTCAGCAACATGTCTAGGAATGGCAAGAGCATCCAAATGTATACCACGGAGATTAAGACCATAGGTGATCAACTTGCTACTATTGGCTCAAGTGTATCAGAAGATGATATGATTGTTGTTGCTTTGAATGGCTTAGGCAAAGAGTACAAAGCTTTTGACACTTCCATTTCTGTCAGAGAAGAGCCCCCTAGCTGGGAAGAGCTAGTTGCTTTGTTGCTGCATGAGGAAGTTAAACTTGGTTTGAATACAGGTTCTAGTGCATCTCAAAGTAGAGACACTGTGTTGTACTCTAGCCAGCGTGGCAGAGGATCTAGAGGTCGTGGTTCATATCGAGGTCATGGCGACACTCGTAATGCCTATGGACAACAGCAGCAGCAAGGAAATTGGCATGGTGCCAATACACAGGGCCAGCGAGGAGCTGGTGGTTTTAGAGGCAGGGGGAGATCACCCCGAGGTAGAGGTGGTGGTTCTGGTTCATGGCAGTCGTCTGATCAGTCCAACATGGACAAGGACTGCCATTATTGTGGCCGGTATGGGCATATTGCAAAGGATTGTTACAAGAAGCAAGGAGATATGAAGGCAAAGGGCAGACAACATGGGCACTATGCATCTTCCAGTGGTGCTCATGATGAGTCTGTTGATAGACTCTTTGCCATGTAGCATGTATCTAAAAATGCATCGAGACATGATAGAGATGACAGATGGTACATTGACTTTGGAGCATCAAACCACATGACCCCGCATGGAGAGTGGTTTGATGAGATGGTTGTAGGTACACATGGTCATGTATGTACTGGGGATGACACCCAACATGACATAAAGCATAAAGGGATTGTTCCATTGATGATGCCTGATGGCAAGAAGAAAGGCATGCATGATGTTTTACATGTACCGACCATAACAAAGAATTTGTTGTCTGTGGGTCAAATGGCAGAACAGAATCTGCAAGTGAGGTTTAACAAGGATGGATGTTTCATTGAGGAGTATAGAAATGGCTGCAAGCTAATTACCAAGGGCAGAAGGGATGGCAGGATGTTTACTTTGGAAGCAACCATTCCTGAACTTAAAGCAATTATGTTTGCTCATGATGAGAGTGCCATCAGAGATGTAGAGATCTGGCACAAGAGAATCGGACATGTCAATGTACAAAAGCTAAAATCTATGCAGCAGAAAGAAGTAGTACTTGGATTACCTAAATTCAAGTATAATGATTTTGGTCATGTATGCCTTGCATGTCAGTTTGGGAAGCAGGCACGGTTTCCTTTCATGAGACATGTAAAAAACAACACTAGGCCTTTACAGTTGGTATACTCTGATGTCTGGGGTCCTTCACATAATGCTTCTTTTGGTGGTGCACGATATTATGTCTCATTTATTGATGATTTCAGCAAAGCAGGTACACTTGGCTTTATATCTTGAAACATAAAGATGATGTGTTTGATGCATTCAAAGACTTCAAGAAACATGCTGAAAATGAATTGGGCTGTTACATATCATGTTTGAGATCAGATGGAGGAGGTGAATATGTCTCAAACTACTTTGACAGGTATCTTGCTAAACATAGGATCAGAAGACAGCCCACATGCAATTATACACCGCAGCAAAACGGTGTTGCAGAGAGGAAAAACAGGGTTTTGATGGAGTCAGCTAGAGCTATGCTGAATGAAAAATGTCTGCCAAATGGTTATTGGGCTGAAGCAGTGGTGACTGCTGTATATGTGCTGAATCGAACCCCTACAGCAGGGATTCATGATGTCACTCCATATGAACGGCTGTATGGTCATAAACCTGATATTTCACACTTGAAGGTATTTGGCAGCATTGCATATGTGCATATACCGGATGAGAAGAGGAAGAAATTGGATCCTAAGGCAGTGAAAAGTGTGTTTATTGGATATGCACAGGAACGAAAAGCTTGTAAGTGTTATGTACCTTCTACGCATGAGACACTCATTAGCAGAGATGTGGTATTTGATGAGTTAGCATCTTGGTATGGGAATCCTGTTTTGCAGTGCCTACTGATGGCTCACCCAGTATGAGTCATGCTGAAAATACTCCTGTAGAGAGTACTTCCATGACTGGTCAGACAGGTGATGTATCATCTACAGTGAGTCCTTGGACAGGACGATTACGGAGTCGCACTACTGCATCCACTGACATGGATATGTCAGTGAGGGGGAGAACAGATAAGGGAAAAGAAAAGGTTTTTGAAGATGTAACAGGTCCACTCACTACAGGTTATGATTCATCTAGCAGTGAAAGCTTAGATAGTGAATTGGGGATTCCGTCTATTATGACGCCAGGTGCTAGATAGAGCCGTTATGTGCCGCCTCATGAGAGGCAAGCTCACAGTGAGCCACAGCTCAGGAGATCAGAGAGGGTCACACGACCTGTTGATAGGTATACTTACACTGGATATTCAACCCGTCATTATGCTTATATGATGAAAGTAACAGGTTTTAGAGAACCAAGTAAGTTTGATGAGGCAGTTTCAGATGAGAATTGGCGTGCTGCTATGGATGAGGAATATTCAGCTTTGGCTGAAAATTGTACATGGGATTTGGTACAGTTGCCTGAGGGCAAAACACCTATTGGATGCAAGTGGGTGTATAAGGTAAAATGTAAATCAGATGGATCATTGGAAAGATATAAGGCCAGGCTGGTTGCAAAAGGGTATGCGTAGCAGTATGGTCTTGATTATGAGGAGACTTTCAGTCCTGTAGCAAAGATGGCTACAGTTAAAACTGTGATTGCTTTGGCAGCAGCTAGAGGCTGGAAACTATGGCAGATGGATGTAAAGAATGCATTTCTCAATGGAGTATTACAGGAAGAGGTTTACATGGAACAGCCTTAAGGCTATGTACATCCAAAATTTCCAGCACATGTATGTCGGCTAAAAAAGGGATTATATGGGTTGAAATAGGCACCCAGAGCATGGAATGCTCGCATCAGCAGTTATTTACAACAACATAGTTTCCGATTGGGAGATGCTGATCATAGTCTGTTTGTGAAAAAGACAGATAATGGCTATGTTTTCCTAGTTGTCTATGTTGATGACTTAATCATTACAAGAGATGATGAAAATGGGATTGCTGAAATAAAGACATGTTTACAGGCTGAGTTTAAGGTCAAGGATCTTGGAGAGCTGAAATATTTTTTGGGGATTGAGGTTGTCTCTACACCTCGAGGCATATGGCTGCTACAGAAACAGTATGCTCATGACATGTTATAGAAATATGGTATGGCTGATTGCAAGCCTATGGATACGCCTTTGGAGCAGAATGTCAAGCTGCAGATTGATGTTGGAACAGAGATTGAGAATGTTACTATGTACAGACAGATGGTAGGCAGCTTGATCTATCTCACGATCACTAGACCTGACTTGAATTATGCTGTGGGGCTGATCAGTCAGTTCATGCAGAAGCCTCGCAAACCACACTTGGATGCAGTTAGAAGAATTCTGAGATATGTAAAAGGTACCACGGATCATGGGCTATTTTTTGCATATGGGAAACCCCTTGACTTGATGGGGTACACTGATGCTGACTGGGCTGGTTGCACATATGACAGGAGGACAACCAGTGGCTATGCATTTGGATTGGGTAGTAGCATGATCAGTTGGCAGAGTAAGAAACAGCCTACAGTTACATTGTCCAGTATGGAAGCAGAGTATCGTGGTGCGGCCTTAGCGGCCTGTGAAGCTAAGTGGTTATAGAAGTTACTGAATGACTTGGGAGTACACTTGGACAGCAAAGTCAAGCTGTAGTGTGACAATTTGAGCAGTGTTATGTTAGCAAGCAATCCTGTTTATCATGCAAGATCAAAACACATTGAGGTTCACTACCATTTCATCAGGGAAATGGTTTTAGCAGATCAGACTGACTTGGAGTATGTGAAGACTGAAGACCAGGTAGTAGACATCTTTACCAAATCACTTGGTAAAGATAAGTTCATTCACTTTAGACAGCTACTTGGAGTGATGCAGATGATTTGAGTTTTGTTTTTGAGCTTGAGGGGGAGTGTTAGAAATCAAGCTCACCGTCAGTGTGTCTTCATCTATGACCGACATCTATGACAGCTAGTGTGTATAGCTGTCTACATGTGACTACATTAAATAAGTCGGGTTAGTAGTCAGTCAGTGACCTAACTAGAGTTAGTCAGTCTAGTCTACATTTACAGTAGGTCACCTTATCTTGTAGTGTGTGTGTGCTTTTCAGTAGAGTGTGTGGAAATAAAGGAATGAGCTTGAGAGCCTGAAGGCTCATGGATATGGAGTCTTTCCCTTTCTCTCTCTCTACTCTTTGAACACATACAAGCCATAACAAGTTAAGCGCAGACAGACAAATCGGGGCTGCCAAGCTATGCTAGGCCGGTTCCATGTTCACCAGATCATGCCCGCCTCCAGGCAAAGAGCATGTGCTCTACATTACCACCATTGTAGCTTTGTCCAACATCCCTAAGGACGTAAGTAGGGAGCAGTCTCTCTCTCTCTATACACAATCCCCTCCCCGGCCTATCCTTCCGAGGAGGAGCCTTCCAAATGCAGAACCACCAACAGATCCAACTCGGCATGAGTCAAGACCTATTCGTAGTCAGCATCCAGAGGGACACCACTACAAGAGTCCAGCATGTTCTGCACTTCCTCTTCTAATCACATGCGTTTGACAACCCACACCAAGTCCCTCCTATGGGAATGCTCTTATCCCGTATCAAAGCCTAACTCATGGATTGCATTTTGCAGGTTTCCAGAAGAAAAACATGGAGAACCACGGTTAGCTGGCGTGCAAGGATGCTCTTCGCACACACTGGGAACATGCGGCACATGCCCCTCCATCGGTGCGCTACGTGCCCACCCTCAAGAGGTACGCGAAGAAGCGAGGCCCTAAGAGACACCGTCCCGGATGAAGGCCGAAGAATCCCCGGGCCGAGAAAGTCGAGACTCAAAGAAACGCGCAGCATGTGGCAACATGAGTTGCACAGACCCCCAATGCACGCTTGGGCACCAAGTCCTCACGAAGTGACAAGGCGGCCCAGGATAGGGCAGAATTTAATGAATTGTTTAAAGACATTCTGGACATGGTAGTGGCCCAGGACTACACCATTCATGTCTCGGTCGACATGTTCCCTGCCCAGGCTCACGAGAACCCCGCACTAGCACCGCCCCGGTTGCCTAGCCAACCAGACTCACCCCGTCTTGTACCTATCGACTAAACCCCTATGATGTACAAGTAGCTCGACAAGTCAGCATGCCATAACTTTTTGTTTTTTATGAGTAAAGGGACAAGATCCCCACTTGTACACATTTCTGCTACCTCTCGTTACTGTATGCGACCTTAACAAGCAATGAAATAGGCATCCCAATAGACATCATAGAATTCTGAAAAATTATGTCTTAACATGATTACATTTGTTCTATGTACTTAACGCAAGCGAGCATATACTCTCACGAAGTGACAAGTGGATGCAGGATGACACAGGTCTTCGCGCAAACGTGTCCAACGGCTAGGCCACCGCAAGACCACCAACCACACACGAACCGCAACACAGCCACGATGCAGAACGCGAAAAACCCCGTTGCGAGTACCCACATCGCACGCACCAAAGCATAGTCATGGGCTCCACTCTCTTCTTGGGCCAAGCAATATAGTGAGCTCACGATGGCTGTCCCCACAATCGCACCAATATCGCAACAACGGCTCTCCTAACAACGCGGCTCGTGCACAATCATCATTGTCATATCCATTTCCTGAACCTTCCAGGCTTGACATTTCCCAGCCAAAAAGGCTCATAGCCTCAGCATATTTCTGTGGTTGTACTGTGGCAAAAAAAAAAACAAGGACAACAAAGCATGGAGCAATAAGAAGCACCCACTATCACAGCACCGCACCTAGGGGTCCTTAAGTAAGGTGCGTCCAGTGCCCTTGGTCGGCTAGCCCCGTCCCTAATCCCCTAGCCCTTTGTACATCCCCCACAATTGTTCAGGGCACATCAAGGGCAGGACATACCTTGGGAGCCCGCCTTGCCTATGGTTAGACTTGTCACCCTGACCCATTTGCACAATTCTTTTGCACTCCATCTCAATGCCATTACAATCAACAATGGTAAGCAAGGCATGAAAGACAATGGAAAAGTACACCATACTTTTCAAGCACTACAAGTAGCCACTAGCTACCAAAAGCTAAGACATCAAGGAGCTCAATTATGCTATATTGCCTTGACAAGACCATCATGATGTCTCAAGCAATCTTCAAGTGTACTCCCCATCTTCATCCACAAATTTTTCCATCAACTTAGCCCCTTGCTTCACTAACCCATTGCTATACAAGGAACCAGACCGACAGTCTTCTAACTAAGAAATACCTAAATATGCACGTGTACTCACTTAATATTCACACTATAACCTATACACAGTTTGGGTTCTCAAGTGCAGGACAATATTCCAGGCTTGCTTAGAGTTTGACTTGTCTCCCAAACTAATCAAAATATGTCTTGTGCACGATAAAGAAGACTAGCACTTCCCCTTAGGGAGAGACCACATGAGAGGTTTTTCAATTGCAGGTATTGCACATCCAACGAAGGTGTCGTTCGCTCTTCATCCACACTCAACTCTGAATTCCTATCCCTATCACCCGGTAAGCCTGCCACAAATCATCATGTACAGAATCCTCACCAAACCACCACTTGTACTCCATTAGTGCAATCCCCCCAAAGAATAGACCTACCACCAACTCCCATTGCCCTACCACCTACCACCACTTAACCCACCAACGTGCCCCCAACGACCTTCCTCCCCACCACTACCAACACTCTGCATGGCAACCATCGATGTCCTTTCCACCCACGTCTTCTGTGCATGCTAACGCCTGCTGCCTACGACGATGAGTGCCATGGGACTGACACTCATCTAGGAGGGGTGTAATGTTAACCCCAACACGAAGAAAGCAAAAGGAAATAAAAAGACATAGGGAAAAGGAGGAAAAAAGGTAGCTCGACTAAAGAAAGAAGAGGAGGAAAGGCCAAAAGCGCAAGGGCAACCTTAAAAGTCCAAGGCAAGTGCAAAAGGGGAAAGGTGCATTTTAAAATACAAAGGTGCACCCTGAAAACTTGTAAAAGAGTGCCAGGCGATGGAAAAACCGGAAAGCTAAAATATAAGACAAAGACAAAGGCCAAGGCAAAGAGAAACAGAAGACAAAGGCGCACAAGGAAAAGCGCAAGTCAAACTATTGTAAAAGAGTGCAAGCACATTATGGTTTAATTCAAGGAGCATCGGGCTCTCACCCGTGCAATTTGTAAATGTAGACGGGTGATGGAAAGGAAGCTAGGAAGATAGAAGGACAATGGGAAAAAGGGCCTAGGCTACGGCCGGCCATGTAAAAAAGGGGAAAAGGGGATGACCGCCCAAAAGGGATTTAGGGTTTTGTATATAAAGTTGAAAAGTGAATGAGAAGCTCATTCTTTTGGTGTGTAGCAAAAGGAGTCTTCTTCTTCCTCTCTTCTTCTCTCCTTCTTGCTTGTGTGTGCTCTTGAGAAAGGGAGTGTGAGAGTGTGAGGGAGTGAGTGTGTGGGAGTGAGGGATCAAGTGGATGAAGCTCTTCACCATCTCCTCTTCTCTTCTTCTCTTCTCTTCTCTTCTCTTCTCTTGCATGCACGGCTATGGAGGATGGAGCTTGGAGATAGAGGAGACTTGAGGATGCTTGAGCTAGCATCGAGAATCGTGGAGCTACCGAGGTGTGCAAGAGAGGAGGCTACTCACATTGGCATCAAGGTAAGCTCACTACACGTAGGATCGACGGCACGTCGGCTAGGTGAGAGATAGCCATTAGAGCTTGCTTGAAACGCTTGAAGCAATAAGCGGTCTGTGGGTCTTGGCGGTTGAGTGAAAGCTCCCACAATGGGCGCCCGCCACCTGCAGTGTGTAGTGGCGATGACTATCAGTGTAGTAATACACGGGCAGCTAGGCAGAGGCACCTTTACCCCCAACAGAAAGGAATCATGATGATGACTTGGGAATGAGTATTCATTCACCTTCCCTCGAAAGCACCAGCTTGTCTCCCCGTGGCTGCATATGATGCAACAACAGTAGCAGCACAACCAGCATATGAGCTCTCCTATCAGGATGCCAAGCTTTTGGATACTTGAACATCGATTCCACTATGGCCACCTTCTTCTTCGTGCATGACTCCATAGAGCCCAGTCATGGGTGCTCTGATACCATGTTTAAAGTCGAGCTTACTCAGTGAGGAGCTGAGAGCTCTCACTCATATCTACCATATTATTAACACATAACTGAAATGACTGTTTACAACCTAAGGTCTCAAGGACCATCCACACCAAAGACTCAAAGATAGCTAAGTAGAGCTTGAAGTCTAATATCATGCAACCAAAAGCTTGGTGATACGTATGACAAATAAGCACCGTGGTCCTCAAAATCAAGCACTCAAATAGAACAAAAAACTCAAATACACTGTATCTCGACAGTGTGATCAGACTCAAAACAGAATCATAGATTTTGACAATTAGAATAAACACAAACAAATATGACCAATATCTTTGATTAAGAAATCTTAATCCTTGTAAATGGGGTGTATACTTAAGGTGCGCTATAGTGAGTGGGTGATCGCTATCGAATTCCTTTTAACCAATGAGATATAAAGTTGCAATTCATTAGTAATTAAGCCGTTAATGCATGGTGAATCGAATTCGCATCCCAACCCCACTCAAACTGATTTGAGTAACTAGACTAGGGGTCTTTAAAAAATACAATTCATTGTTGAAAATTAGATTATGTATGGCACAAAGCACATGCATGTGTGACTTTGGGGGATTCATTATTAATTATAAATTAATTGTATTTATAACATGTGTACATGTGCACTGTTGATTAATTTTAGAAAATTAGGTGGATTATTGTATCAAAGTGCTCATGTAATGTCAAGAAGTAGACTGGAGAGAGAGAGAAAGAGGAGAGAGAAGTCTGTAGAAGAGAGAAGGAAGAGTGCAAAAGAGAGAAATAGAGTGACAAGGAGAGAGAAAGAGTAGAATAGAAGAGAGAAAGAGAAAGAAGCCATTGAAGCTATGAGCAAGGAGAGAGAAGAAGGATAGTAATGTATTAATGTGTCAAAAAGATAGGAAAATTTACATGTCCTCTTCTTTTATACCAATGTAAGTGTGACAAGGCATATCGTCAATATTATTCACACACTAAATCCTTATTCTTCCCAGCTTCTTACAATCCATCCCATCCCAAAGGTTTTTTCCCTAAAAAACAAACGTAGAAAGACGGGAAAGGAATGGATAGAATAGAGTACTACTATGTTTTTACAGCTTTACAAATGGGAAAATGAATGAAATATGACTAAGATATGGACTAGAATGAAAGAAAAAAAGTAATCCTCAACTATATAAACGATCAAGAATGCTTTAAAGGTATATGGAGCCATAAATTCTTCAATTGATGAACCCAGAATGAAGTAGACAGCTTGCTATGTAAACAAACCCTGCTAGACCAAATCTGCCATAACTTCTAGTAGAAGTGTCCAAATGAGGCATGCCACATGTCGAAACGTAGCTCTTGAAGAGTAATTTGAGCCTATGTAAGTGGATTAATTCTTAAAATTAGGCACAATAAAAACTATTCTAAAACAGTGTGTTGACATGTCCCTGTCTTCTACACCAAAACTAGCTCCATAGGCAGTAGGCTACTTCAACCACCAATGTGTCCCTTAGGAAAGGAAACTCATCTAATATAGAATCAGGCCTCCAAGAAGCTTTCTCAGGTGGTAAACCTCTCCATTTGATCAAATATTCAATGATAGAACAAGATCCAAGCTTCTTCTCACGCTGACCTATGACAATCTATGGGATGTACTAAATAAGACCTTCTTCATCAATAGGTGTGGCATCTCATCAATTGTATCAACTGGATCACCATAGGAAGGCTTGAGCTGACTAAAATGGAAGACATAATGAATCTTTGTGGAAGAGGGTAGCTCCAATCTGTATGCTAAGTCTCCAATGCACTTTATGATTCGATAGGGGCCATAAAATTGGTGAGCAAGCTTGTTACTAGATCCATCTTTCAAAGTAGAGTACCTAGACTTGGGCACCTTCAATAAGACCAATTCTTCTTCTTGGAACTCTAAAGGCCGCCTCTTCTCATTAGCATTCATCTTCATTTGGTCTTGAGCTTTCCTAAGATTCATCTTACACTGCTAAAGAAGGGTTTGCATTCTTTCCAACTCTTCTTTCCCATAAGGATTGATGCTTTCATTAAAGATGAATGTGGATAAGGGCACCTTATAGCCATACATATTCTTAAAGGGAGAAACTCCAATGCTAGCATGAGTAGAGTTGTTGTAGGCAAACTCAGTCAAGTGTAACCAAGAATCCCATGAATTTTGGACATCATAGTAGAAATGCCAAAGATAAGTCTAACAATTTATTTACCCTTTCTATCTATCCATCAATTTGTGGATGATAGGCCATAGAAGGAGCCAATTTAGTGCCCATCCATGTAAATACCACCTGCCAAAAGTTACTCATAAACTTTAAGTCTCAATCATGAACAATCACCTGTGGTAATCCATGTAAAAAATCTACTCCATGAACTGACTGGCCACTTGAGAAGCAGTAAACTGGGTCTTGGTTGGAATGAAATGGGTTGTCTTGGTGAGTCTATCCACCACCATATATATACTATTCCATCCCTTCTTTGTATTAGGCAAGCCATTAATGAAGTCCATGGTAATGTGCGTCCATTTGCCTATAGGAATGGGTAATGGCTGCAACAAACTACCTGGCTTATGGGTGCTGTCCTTATTCTGTTGACAAGGCATACACTACATGACAAAGTCCTTGACATCTTTCCACAGCCCTTTCCAATAAAAACTTTTGTTGATCCTGTCATAGGTCTTGAAAACTCCAAGGTGTCCAGCTAAAGGCGAAGAATGTAGTTCCTCCATAATTTTCCATGTAAAAGAAGAGGTAGAAGGAATGAAAATCTTGCCACTTAACCAAATAAAGCCATTTTTAAGATGATAATTCGAGTTTTTTTCCATGATACCTTGCTATAATTTTTGAAAAATATGGTTGAGCTCTTTATCCAAAAGATAAGCCTCCTATAGTTCTTCAATCCAATCACTATGTAGTTCAGTCACATTGCTAAAACTTTGCAAGCCCACATATGAGAAAGAGAATCAACCACTATATTGTCTTTACCCCACGTATGAGTGATGTCAAAATCATAATTCTGCAGGGTAGCTACCCACCTACGCTGCTTAGGAGTAAGATTGGACTTAGTAAGGAAATACTTAAGAACCCTATGATCACTCTAGACTCTGAATCAGTTACCATACAAATAATGGTGTTATTTCTTTATTGCATGCAAGATAGCTAACATCTCTTGATCATAAACATTCATGGCCATTTCTTTATCTATAAGCTTACGGATTTCAAAGTCAATTACTCCATGCTCTTGTAACAAAACATCACCAATGCCTTTGCCACTGGCATCACACTATATGGTAAATTCTTTTGAGAAATCTGGGCATACTAGAATAGGAGCAAAAGTAAGGAGTTCCTTTAACTCGTTGAAGCTATTATCTGCAAGAGCATTCCAAAAGAAAGCTTCTTTCTTCAACCTGTCAGTCAAAGGAGCTGCAATAGCCGCATGATGCTTTATGAATCAGTGATAGAATGAAGAAATTTTGGTTTTTTTGTTTTTTTAAAAACTTGTTTACTAAGTTTGAATGAATTTTTAGGTAATTTTGTAATTTTGGCCAATTTTTTTAAAAGGATTTATCTAGTTTGGTGTTTGTTTTTGAATTGTAGAAATATAGATTTTGTTGTGTGGTTTTTTTAAAATTTAAATTTTGTTTTTTATTATTTTTTAAAAATTGAGAGGGAGGACCTATGGGTGGAAATTTATTATTATTATTATTATTATGTTTTTGAATTTTTGAATTATTTGTTTTTAGGTTTTTAAATTGTGTAAAATGACAAATTGAGAGGGGGGTGGGGGGGTACCTTGGGTGGGCCGGGTCGTGGGGTTAGGGATGGGCACCTAGGGGGATGGGCAGGAAGGGGAGAGGAGAAGGTGGGTAGGAGAGGTGGGGTAGGAGGAGGTGGTTGGAGAGAGAGGGTGAGAAGGAGATGGCGATGCCGATCAAGACGGTGGTGGCTGTAGACAAGGCATCTGCTAACGGGTTGCCAATGGCGGGGAGTGTGTGGGCACAATGGTGGCTTCTTCGGGAGGCTCTAGCGGTGGATGAGCAACGCGGTGACGAAACACGCGGGGCAAGTCAAGTTTCGAGAGGTAGTAACTGTGGCGGATGGTATCGGTGACAGGTGTCGTTGAGCACACTAGTGGAGGCGTATTCAACCTTGGCAGCTTCTGTGGCGTTGTGTGACCAAGGGCGGGCAATGTTGTGCATGTGGGCATTGGGTAGAGGAGGAGGGAGGGAGGGAGGGAGGGAGGAGAGGAGGGGAGGGTGCAGGGGGGGGAGAAGGAGGAGGAGGGAGGGGAGAGAGGAGGGCGGTTAAGGGGGGCAGATGGAGGGGGGGGGGGGGGGGGAGGGGGGAAGGGAGGGAGGTGGGAAGGGGTACGAGGGGAGGGGGGGTGGGCAGGGGGCTAGTGGAGGGTATAGTGCTAACAGGGGGGGTAAGGGACTTTGGGAGGAAAGGTCTAAAAGGGGGGTAGGTGTGTGTGCATGTGTGTTCGGGTTGGTCTTTTTTTAAAATGTGTTGTTGTTTTTTTTTTGTGATGTTTTTTTTTCTTTCTTTTTTTGTTTGGTTTTTAAATTTAGAATGAAACGACCGTGGGCGTCCTCATCCCGCTCACACGTGCGGGACAAGGGTAAAAAATTTTCAGTTTCAAGGATCGAGAGGACATGCAGAAACACACGTGGGGGAAGGACAAAAGGAGAAATGTGTTGACATGCCTAAAAATTTGAAAGCGGGAATGTGCGTGCAATCACATGTAATTTTAGAACGTAAAATCATAGAAAAATTAATTCCATGGTGTTAGATGGCATTCACATGGAAAAAATAGGAAAAACAAGCACAAAAATGCAAGGAAATTTTAATCAAACAAATTGGGAGGCCGGATCAAGGTAGGAGAAAAAGAAAAATCATGCATGTGACCAAGCGAAATAGAACTATTCAATCAAAATTAAAATTTGAGGTGGTTAAGATAGGTTCACATGAAAAAATGGTTAAAAATGCACCCGAAAATTCTCAAAATTATTGAAAATGTAAAAGCATACAAATTGTACATCGGAATGATGAGAAATAAAAAGGAAAAATATGAGAAAGAAGGTGTAGGTCAAGGCTATCACATCAGATCACTGTTTTGAGAAAAAACAGGTATGTTCACATGGAAACATGTAAAACAAGCAAAAAATTCTTCAAATTTTAATAACTCATGATTTGTGGCTCAAAATAGGGGGTTGTAAAAAGAAAAAGTGTCCAGCTCAAAGGGACAAATAGTTTTGTAAGGTTAGATTGGAAGTTTTGTGAACGTAGGATATGTTCACATGGAAAAGTAGCATAACTAAGAAAAAAGGAAAATGGTCAAGGAACAATCCCAAAATGGATTGAAAAGAGGATGGGTTGGTGAGGAAGGGACTCTATTAGGGCAATAGTAGGACATGGTACACTTAAATCATCCAATAGGGATGTGTCCAAGAGGATATGCACACTGGACTCATCCCCACACTTAAGACCTAATAGATCAAATTAGCGAGGCAACAGGGTCTGAACATAGGATCATAACCCATACAAGTACATATGCATACTTAAAACATGAATGACTCTTGAAATTAAAAAAATGGATAGGGTTGGAAAAAATTAGCCAAATTTACAGAAGATCGATGGAAAGCGTATGTGTCACATGAATGATTATTGTCGTCGTCGGCAAGAGGTACTAGGGGTCGCTATGTCACACTTGTCGTCTGGCATGGCAATGACCACATAGTAGCACCCAAGGAGGTAGCTTTGTCATCAAAATGTTGGTTAGGTTGTCGATAGTGAGGTATAAAAGACTCAATCTCAACTGTCACTCATGTGAAAATTATAGATCAATCACTCACCCCATGGCTCATGTCACTCGAAGACAAATGAGTGAAACCTATAGCTCACATCCAATTTGGAAATCGACAAAGGGAATGGTTCAAAGGGAGTATGCCGATGTGCACAGTTGATGGTGCATTTGTGCATCCCAACCCATGGCATAGGTGCAAGAAGGAAGGCTAGGGAGCCTTATCATGCAGTAATGCACCAAATAGAATGAGGTGTAGAGTGATGGCGGAGGAGGCATGTTCCATGTGTGTGTAGGGAAATGAGAATGTACCTATCTCCAAGTGTTAGAATGTCCCTCAATCCTCGCATCTCAATTAATGAAGGGAAATCAATCACGCTTAGCTCCCCCTCTGTCTCATGCTCTATTGATGATAACAAGAGGGCAACTGAGTTCCTCACATCCCGTTGATTGAATCCTCACTGCCACTTGTGTGAAGGTTGTATGTCTTATGCACAATTGATAATGCAACAGTGCATCCTACTTTGTGTCGGGATACGGTGCAATAAGGGAAGACCATGGAGCCTTATAGTGCCATGCACAAGAACAAGTTTGTACTTTGTACATTGAGAGGCCCATCCCATGTATGCAGCACTCCATTCACACATCTCACCTCTCTATTGATATAAAGGGCAAGGACTGGTCACTCACCCCACCCTCTATCTCATGCTCTATTGATGAATACAAAGGGAAACCCATACTCATATCCCCATCCGATTAGGATGAAAGCTCACATCACTTTAGGTTTGTCGATGAAGATAGGCTTCAGTAGGTTGATGATCTTCTATTCCATACACCAACTGGAAAGGGTTGTGTCTTGTAGCAGCCTTATGGGAGATTCTGTATGCCCAAAGGGCCTCTATAAGTCGATCGTCCCAATCATGACGATATACAGCAATCGTTCTTGTCACTCAAGATCGATCATAGGATTCAATTGGTAACTTAGACTTGGGCATTGGCTTTGGGGTAATAGGGGGTGGACTTATGATGGTAGATTTTGTACAGTTCTATCAATTCTTCCATAATCTTGTTAAGGAAGTGAGAACCTTTGTCACTTACAAGCTCTGTGGGACTGCCAAAACGGGTGATGATATTCTCGTTCAGGAATAGGGCCATGCTATTGCCATCATCCTGCTTTAGAGCTTTGGCTTCGTGCCACTTTGTCATGTAGTTTATACTACATACCAATATGTATCTGTTATGCTTCCTTTTGGTTGCCAGATCAATAGGACCAACAAAATCAATTTCCTATTTCTCAAATGGCTTTAGCGAAAAGATGGGTTGCAGTGGCATAGTGTTGGATTTGGTAGGCTTTCCTATTCTTTAACAAGCATCACAACGTTTGCAATAGTCATAGGCATCCTTGTGGAGGGTCAACCACCAATAAATATCCTGCAACAAGCAAGGCCTTTCTAGCTATTGCTTCTCTTCCAAAGTGTCCGCCATAGGGCTTTCCGTGGCATGCTTTCAGCACGATTCCAATCACTTCTCCTGCAACACATCTTTATAGGACTTCATCTTTGTGTTTCTTGTACAGAGCACCACCTAACAGGGTGTAGGGGGCGAATTCCAATAGAAGCTTGTTCTTCTCATGCCTTGAGATACTAGGAGGATATTGTTGGTTTGCTTGGAAGTTGACTATGTCGGTGTACCATGGGTTAATAGTTTCAACTAGAAACATGGAAGCATCAAGAACGTCTGGATCATCCTGCTCTTCTTCGTCATCATCACTCTGAGGGCTCTGTGAAAGATGATCAGCCAGGATATGACAATGACTAGGTTTGGGTAACCACTCCAAAGTCAAACTCCTGAAACAAAAGAAGCCATCTCATCATTCTTCCCTTCACATCAGCCTTGTTCATTAGGAAGGACATGGCTTTATGGTCCATGTAGAATTCAAAGTGCATCAATAGTAGGTAGTGTCGGAACTTCTCCAAGGCAAACACCATAGCTAGGCACTAAAGCTCCGTCACTGTGTAGTTTCATTCTCTATTAGTTACTTTCCAACTTACATAATAGAAAGGTTGATCTAGCTTTGAGGGTCCCTTTTGGCATAAGACTCCACCTAAGCATTTGATTGATGCATCAGTGTACACATGGAGCTCCTTCCTCCAATCAGGAGGTTGCATGATAGATGCTTCAATTAAACACCACTTTCACGGTTTTGAATGTCTCATCACAATCAGTGGCCTAGGTAAACTCTACATCTTTTCTCGGGAGCTTATGCAAAGGGGATGCCTTTGTCACAAAGTGTGCAATAAATCATCAGTAATAGCCCACATGGCCAAGGAATCCCCTCAATTTTTAAAGGTTGGTTGGTGTTGTTAAGGCTGCAATCTTCTCAATCTTGGCAAGATCTATTGTTATACCTTGTGCAGAGACAATATGGCCTAGAAAAACTCCTAACAAAATGCCAAAGATGCATTTGTCGGGGTTGAGAGAAATCCCATACTCTCGATATCTGTCAAAACACTACTCTAGGTGTCCCCAATGCTCATGGATTAGGCTATAGACACAGAAGTCATCTAGGTACACCTCAATGAAATCATGCAAATGGTTTTGGAATGTGGCCGGAATGTGGCCATCATCACTTGTTGGAAGGTAGTTAGAGCATTACATAGAGTCCAAATGGCATTACTATGTACGCATAGGTTCCCCATTCTGTTGTGAAGGTTGCTTTGGATTGATCTTCTTCTATGATCTAGACTTGATTATATCTACTAAATTCATCCAAGAGGTAATAGAGCTCATGTCCTGCCATTGTGTCAAATAGTTGGTCTGTGAAAGGGATAGGAAAATGATCCTTCTTAGTCTTGGAGTTTAGCTTCTGAAAGTCCACACATATTCGCACCTTTCCATTCTTCTTGGGTACTACCACAATGGGTGAAACCCATTCACTATTGGCCACTGAATAGATAAACTTAGCTTCAAAGAGCTTTAGTAATTCGGCTTTCACTAGGGTAAAATAATTTGGATTCATAAACTTATGTCTTTGCCTCATAAGTTTGGCATCAAGCTCTAGGTCGATGTGATGTTGACATACTGTGGGATCAATCCCCTTTAGATCTTTGTACGACCATGCAAGCAGGTCCAAGTTCTCCTTTAGTAGGTCATACGAGACCGATAGTTCTTCTTCTGGAAGATTTATACCCACCTTTAGGTGACGTTCAGTACCTTCTGCATCCACGAATGTTAATTATTTTTCTCCTTCCACTTCTCGTAAATGAATTTCCCATGGATTACTTCTGGGTAGAGATCTGACTCCTTCAAGGGAGTGATCTCCTCTTATGATGATTCACTGGAATGGATGTCCTTTTTTGGCAGAGACTTCGTCCACTTCTTAGAGAGCAGAAAGGGTATTAGAGCAGTTTCAAGTTTGGTTTGGGGATGAGTTACTTCACCAGGGGGTCTGTTGAGATATCGAGCTCCACTCGTGATATGCCAGGGTGACCGTTGTGTATTTATGTCACCGACTTGTCAGTTGCAGATGCGGTTGGTACACCGCCCCTGAATAATAGCTACATGATAGCTATCCTTATCTACTCTAGTTTGTGGCTCAGTTAGTATGCCACCTTAGTTAGTTGAGTTTGGTTTGAGACCCATATCTAGGGTTCTTCTATTTCTTTGTATTTTGAGTTCTTTTGGCTTACACAACTAAGAAGAGGAAAACTGTTTTCAGCCTCCACCCTTGTGTGTATTCCCCCATTGTGCAAGCAAGAAAGCTACAAGTGAGACTCCTTCCTTCTCTCCCACAATCTTGACATGGTATCAGAGCCTTGTTCGTGGTAAGGAGCTCAAGAAAGCAAGCCAAGCTCGTGGTGGTCTGGTAAGAGGAGCAGTGTTGCTTTCATTTCCTGTTTTGGGAGCAGATCTCTGCAGGTAGCACAGCCGGAAATTGCAGGAGTGCATTGTCTCAGGTTGAGACGCCCTTCGCGGTGAAGCAAGAGGGCAGTATATGCTGCGGGAAAGGGCTTTAGCCCTTGGCGACCTTGTTTTTTTGATTTGAGGCCATTTCGGGGCCTGTTTTGCAGACGGAAGTTTTCTGCACGCACTCAAGAAAAGGCTCAGTTTTATGCTGTGCGACCACTGTTCTACAGGTCGGTGAAAAGTTACTGTAGAAATTGCATCGTATGCTTGTGCGCAGAGACATTGGGAGTTTCAGAATCATCCTTGGTTCCTGTTTATGCAAAATCGTCACTAGGAAGTGACTGTGTGGTCAAATACCACTTTCGCCAGTTTTGCAGATTTGCCCTTGTGAGGGTGAAGCTGTGTTTTTTGCAGTGACAGAATTTCTTGCAGTATTCTGTAATGGCGTCTGATTCTCTTTCACAGATTGTCACTGAAAAGCTTGACAAGAACAACTTCCAGGCATGGAAGTTTAGAATGACGAATTTCCTTATGGGAAAAGGATATTGGGAATTTGTTGCAGGAAATGAAGAAGAACCAGTTCTTCCTGATGTTCCCAATCAACAACAAATGCAGGCATTTAAAACATGGCATGAGAGAGCCAGGAAAGTTATGTATTGGCTGTCTATCAGTATTTCAGACTCTATGATTGTGCATATTCAGGATGCAAGTACGCCAAAGGAGGCATGGGATACTTTGTCAAAAATGTATAGCACAAATACGCAAGCCAGGAAAATGCAGCTCAAGCAAGAGTTGCATAATGTGCAAAGAGAAAGTATGAGCATCAACGACTACCACATGAAGGTGAAGAAGATTGCAGATGCACTTGCTTCCATTGGGTCGCCAGTGGAAGATGATGATTTAGTTTCCGTGACCTTGAATGGTCTAGGAAAGGATTATGCACAGTTTCGGACATCCATTTCAGTTCGTGAAAGATTTCCTGATTTTGAGGAGTTGATTGCTCTTCTAATTTCTGAGGAACAGAGAAATGGTGGTGCATCTTCTTCAGGAGGAACTTCAAAAGAAGCTGTCTTCTACTCAAATGCTGGAAGAGGTAGAGGCAGAGGTAGAGGAGGCCGATTTGGAGGCCGTGGCAGAAATCAGAATATGCAGCAAACTCAAGAAAACCAGTCCTATGGAGGAGGACGTGGTAACTCTAGAGGCAGGGGGAGCCAAAGAGGTCGTGGTGGATGGCAAAGAGGCCAAAATGCAAACAGTAATGTTGAATGCTACTACTGTGGTAAAATGGGTCATATGGCTAAAGACTGCTATAAAAAGCAGAATGACATCATGAATGGAAAACTGCAACAAGGGAATTATGCATCTTCTAGTAGACAGGGTGATGACAGAAATGAGCATTTGTTCATGGTGCAGCACATGAACAATTCTATGACAAGTGCAGAAGAAAGCAATGATGTATGGTATGTTGACTCAGGTGCATCAAACCACATGACAGGTCATGCAGAATGGATGGAGGATGCAAGGAAAATGGAAAAACCAGGATTTGTGGAGACTGGTGATGATACTGCACATCCTATTGTGCAGATTGGAAAAATTCCCTTGTCTATGCAGGATGGAAAAAAGAAATACCTGTCTGATGTATTTCATGTCCCGAATATCACCAAGAATCTGGTTTCTGTTGGTCAAATGGTTGAGCAGGGCTTGCAGGTCAGATTTAATCCTCATGGATGCTTTGTTGAGGATATGAAAAATAAAGGTCGCTTGATAGCAAAAGGAAAGAAGAAGGGCAGAATGTTTACATTGGATGCAGACATGCCTGAATTGAGTGCAGCAATGTTTGCACATGGGACCGGTGTAGTTGCAGATATTGATATCTGGCATAAACGCATTGGTCATGTTAATGTACAGCGACTTAAATCAATGCAGGCCCAAAATATTATTGCAGGTTTGCCAAAATTCAAGGTTGCAGAAATGCATAAGGTATGTGAAGCCTGTCAGTTTGGAAAACAAGCAAGGAAACCATTTCCTAGACATGTTCAAGAGAGTGAGAAGCCATTGGAATTAATCCACTCTGATGTGTGGACTACTAAAGCTGCATCTCTTGGAGGCTGTCATTATTTTGTCACTTTTATTGATGACTATAGCAGAAAAGTTTGGGTGTATTTTATGAAAAAGAAAAGTGAAGTTTTTGGGCATTTCAAAACCCTTAAAGCTATGGCTGAAAAAGAAACAGGTCTGCAAGTAAAATGCCTAAGGTCAGATGGAGGGGGAGAGTACCTCTCAAATGAGTTTGCAAGGTTCCTGCAGGAGCATGGCATAAAGCAGCAATATTCATGCAGTCATACCCCACAGCAAAATGGAATTGCAGAAAGAAAAAACAGACATATTGGAGAGGTGTCTCGTGCCATGCTCAATGAAAAAGACCTGCCAGATTTTTATTGGGCTGAAGCAGTTGCTACAGCAGTCTACATAATGAACAGGACTCCCACTGCAGCAATACATGAAATGACTCCAGAGGAGAGGTATACTGATAGGAAACCAGATATTTCTCATTTGAAAATTTTTGGTTGCATTGCCTATGTACATGTGCCAGATGAGCTGAGATCCAAGTTGGATCCAAAAGCTGAGAAGTGCATCTTTATTGGTTACTCTCTGCAGCAAAAAGGGTATAGATGCTATAACCCTTCTTCTCGTAAGTTTACAGTGAGCAGAGATGTTGTTTTTGATGAGATGAGTAGCTGGTATAAACCAGTAAATGTGGTTGATGATGAAGATGCACAAAATGGTAATGCTACATAGAATTCACAGCAGCAGTCACAAAATATTAGTGGACCTGGAGCGTCCTCTAGCAGTGGTTCACATTCTTCGCCATGGACAGGCAGATTGAGATCAGGAGAATCTTCTCAAAGCAATGCAGATAGTGGTATGCAGGTATCACGAAAAGGAAAAGAGAAGGTTGATCAGCCCATGTTTGATGTGAATGCAGGTCACTCTTATGTGGATGGTGAATCCAGTGGCTCAGAACAGAGCATTGATGATGAGTTGGGTATTCCTTCTATTGTTACACCTGGAGTAAGGAAGACCAGGGATGTTTTGAGAGCACCTGGGAGTGAACCTACTTTGCGCAGGTCTACAAGAGCTAGGTATCCTGTGGATAGGCTGAAATATGATGGATTTACAGCCATTCACTATGCATATATGGTCAAAGTGATACAGGAACCAGAACCCACTTCTTTTGAGGAAGCCATGGGAAAAGAAAAATGGGAGAAAGCCATGGATGAAGAAATGGATGCCTCGGAAGCAAATGCTACGTGGGAATTGGTACCTTTACCTAAAGGTAAGAATGCAATTGGCTGTAAGTGGGTTTATAAGGTGAAACACAATGCAGATGGTTCTGTGAACAGATACAAGGCAAGATTAGTAGTCAAGGGGTATTCACAAACATATGGAATTGACTATGAAGAAACATTCAGTCCGGTTGCAAGGATGGCAACCGTAAGAGCAGTCATTGCTATGGCTGCATCAAAGGGATGGTCTTTACATCAGATGGATGTAAAGAATGCCTTCTTGCATGGTGATTTGCAAGAAGAGGTCTATATGGAGCAGCCACCAGGTTATGTGCATGATGTTCATCCTGAGTTTGTTTGCAGGTTGAAGAAAGCTTTGTATGGCTTGAAGCAAGCACCTAGAGCATGGTCTGACAAGATAGGACAGTATCTTGTCACTATTGGCTTTCAGATTTCCAAGGCAGATTTCTCACTTTATGTGAGAAAAATAGAGAAAGGTATTATGCTACTTGTCATTTATGTTGATGATTTGATTATGACAGGTGACAGTGATGAAGATATCCTTCATGTGAAAATGCTATTGAAGCAGAAGTTTGAGATGAAGGATTTGGGAGAGCTGTGTTATTTCCTGGGCATTGAGGTGATTAGATCACCAAGTGGGATACAGCTCTTGCAGAGGCAGTATGGATTGGACATGCTGTCCAAATATGGGATGACAGGCTGTAAGCCTATTTCAGTTCCTTTGGAGCAAAATGTGAAGCTGAGCACAGATGCAGGTGAGCTTCTAGAAGACCCTACTATGTACAGACGCATAGTAGGAAGTTTGATTTATATGACTATTACCAGGCCAGATTTGAGCTATGCTGTTGGATTGGTAAGTCAGTTTATGCAGGCTCCAAGGAAACCACATTTGGATGCGGCTAGACGCATACTTAGGTATGTGAAGTCCACATTGCAGTATGGACTATTTTATGAGACTGAGGTTCAGATACAGTTGCATGGATACACTGATGCTGATTGGGCTGGTAGTATTTCTGATAGACGATCTACCAGTGGATATGTATTCTCTTTTGGGAGTGCTGCAGTCACTTGGAGCAGCAAGAAACAGCCTACAGTTGCCTTGTCGAGCACAGAGGCTGAGTACAGGGGTGCAGCAATGGCTGCATGTGAGGTAGCTTGGTTGCATAAGCTACTTTATGATATGCATCAGTCTACAGATGGGCCAGTTGTCATTTATTGTGACAACATGAGTAGTATACACTTGGCAAATAACCCAGTCTATCATGCTAGAACAAAGCACATTGAGGTGCATTATCACTATGTGCGAGAGAGGGTTTTACTAGGTCTTATTGATCTAGTTTATGTCAGCACAGAGGATCAGGTAGCTGACATATTCACGAAGGCATTGGGCGTAGAGAAGCTGCGCAAGTTCAGAGACCTGCTTGGTGTGCAGGAATTGGGATTGAGCTCGAGGGGGAGTGTTGAGATATCGAGCTCCACTCGTGATACGCCAGGGTGACCGTTGTGTATTTATGTCACCGACTTGTCAGTTGCAGATGCGGTTGGTACACCGCCCCTGAATAATAGCTACATGATAGCTATCCTTATCTACTCTAGTTCGTGGCTCAGTTAGTATGCCACCTTAGTTAGTTGAGTTTGGTTTGAGACCCATATCTAGGGTTCTTCTATTTCTTTGTATTTTGAGTTCTTTTGGCTTACACAACTAAGAAGAGGAAAACTGTTTTCAGCCTCCACCCTTGTGTGTATTCCCCCATTGTGCAAGCAAGAAAGCTACAAGTGAGACTCCTTCCTTCTCTCCCACAATCTTGACAGGGTCCACCTTATAGAACATGTAAGATACCACGTTGTCAAGGGTTTGTAGTTCATGGTATAAAACATGATGTTCTTATGATTGCAGATGAACTTCATTAGGATTCACATGAGAAACTTTCATACATAATTCAATCATTATTCCCCTACATTTGTCTTAGATGCCATTTAATCTCATAAGTTCCTTTGCAAGTTGGCATGCAATTTTCAATTTGTATCATGTAAATTGACAAAAATGAAGTCTATGAGGACCTTCAACTTGATCAACAGGTGGTAATAGACAGTTTACAAGTTATAACGGTATGCGTCCTTGGATTGCTGTCGCATACTCAGCTCCCGTCGCAGCTGCTACCGTCGTATTCTTGATCTATCCAATCGGTCTTTTAGAGTGTCGAATAAATTTCTTTTTATCAAAAATCTGGAACAATTTAGAACTGTTTTTTGAGAGTAAGCGATTTCAATCATGGGTAGTTGGGTCTCGGGATGATGATCTCAAAGAAAGCACTCAAGATTCTCGCGTGAACGAAAAAAGGTCGATAGAAAAAAAAAGAAAGAAATAGATAGGGTTTCCCCCAATTTGCAACGGGTCGAGAGATAGTAGTGATTGCGGCAGAAATTATATCGTTATTCGTAGCATATCAATCAATAGTTATTTACTCTCAAAATTATGCTTGAATTAAGCCGAATAGCTTCCCATTTATTATGGTTGGGTCCCTTTATGGCAGATGTTGGTGCCCAGACTCCCTTCTTTTACACATTTCGAGAAAGAGAAATGATTCATGATTTATTTGAGGCTGCCACGGGTATGCGATATCACATTGGTTCATGAGGTGTATTTACTTGGAAATCAAGAAGAGTGCCCAAAGTCCATTTGGTTTTTATGGGACTGATTTGGACTGCTAAAACCTGTCATTAACAAGGCATCCCACTGTTCTTGTCTTCTTGAAGGGAAATGAAGTGATCTATGTGGTTGCAAGTGTTGGTATTGACCTCTAAACATCAGGGCTTCATTTTGTTGAGAAATAGACAAATGATGTATGCTCCAAGAGGAGCTGTCCTGAATCCCATATGCACAGTGAGGAGAGTGGAACAACTCAAAGCCTATAAAGCATTGTACTTGACTATGAAATGAACACAATATCATGATGCTTTGTACTTTCAGTTAAGTGTCTGTCATTGTCAATTCTACACAAGATTGTGTTTATGAGTCCAAGCTAATCTATCTTGGAACCTAATTCACTTGTGTAATAGTTTATCTCTACTTGTCCATGTCATTATGAACTTGGTCTTCATCTTTGATCCACCATAGCTTGTGTCATGTCCTAGATCCGCATCTTTTAACATGGTATCAGAGCCCAGTTGGGCATGACACAGCTCATACTCTAAATCTCTAGTCTCTCTTCATCTCTGGTGATCCCTAACCAGCTCACATTCAGCTCACATCTTCAGCTTCAACTTCAAATCTCAGTTGGACCTTGTGGCAGCCATAGCCAGACTGCACCTACCCACCTTGGAGCTCTTGGATCTCTCTCTACGGGCCATATCTTCAGGTGATTCCTTCTGGAGGTATCTTCCCTTGCTCAAGACGCTTCATCCTAGCACTTCAATCAATGACATTACTGCTTCCTAGCTCCAGCATTACACAAATCGAAATGCGCTGTCCTGTCTGCGCATGTTCACGGTCGTACTGCTGATGCGAATCGTACAGTTCGAAATCGACCATGTGAGCATAGGGCTTTTGAAGCTCACTATGCAAACCTACTCCCCATACAATATCTTGGGAAATGGTGAACTCGTTGAGCTGCACGAACTGAAAGAACAGTCGGCTGTTTGAAACCCTAGAGGAAGCCATATCCAGAAATTTGAAAAGCTTGGTAACCTTGTTCTGTTTCTCATTACCATCATCAACAGTGATTTTGATCACTGAGGAATAATCTCTGAAGCTCATTACTAGTCTGGAAGTGTCTAAGGAAGCTCAGAAGCCACCCACGAAGTTCCTGAGAGGAAGCAGATCAAGTACCGACTAGTATCCATTAACACTCAACTAGTGTCAATTTGACACTGATTCTCTTGTGTCTCTTGACACATTAAAATATAATTTTTTGCTGGTTAACTAAAGATTAGCAACATGGCAGAGCTTGAGCAAATAGCAAAGTTCAATGGAGAAGGCTTCCATGCCTGGAAGGAAAAGACCATGTATCACCTAATGCGGAAAGACTTGTGGGATCTGTTTGAAGATGATGCAGATAACAAGAAAGAAGATGATGAAGACGGGTTCGTTGAAGAAGAACAGTTTAAATCCAAAGAATGGAAGAAGATGAATAAAAAGGCACTAGGCATCATTGCATGGGGATTAAGTGATGATGTGTTACATCATATATCTGGCATTAGAAATGCTAGAACCGCCTGGGAGGAACTTGATAAAATGTTTGGTACTCAAGCAAAGAATTCAAAGGTAAAACTTCTCATGCAGTTTTATAAACTGGATATCAAAGACAGTGCTTCTATGACTATACACATTAATAAATTTAAGAGTTTAAAAACTCAACTTGCATCTCTTAAAAAGAATATTGAGGAAGATGAAGCAATAGCCGTACTGCTTGCAAGTGTAAACAAGGATCCATATGAAAATCTTGTGTCCACTTTGAGTAATGTTCCAAGCCTCACACTTAAAGATATTGAGCACTCACTACTCGACGAAGAAGGCAAAGTAAAAACCAAGAATGCAAAAGACAATGTCTCATCATCTAGGGAAAATCTTTTGTACACCAAAGGAGCTGCTGGACCTAAAGGAAGAGGTCGAGGATTCATCAACAACAATAACAAGGATCGGATTACATGTCACTACTGTGGTAAGACTGGCCATGTAGCCAGTGAATGTTTCCACAAGAAGAGAGCCCAACAATTGCAAAGTGATCATCACCAGAACCAATACATGGAGGAAAAAGAAGAAGAAGAATATGCTTCCACTACCATCAACAACTCTGACAGATTGTTTTGAAGAACTTTCATTGTATCTCTCATATGTTAGTGAATTTGATTTATATAACCCCTTCCAAGATATAAAGTCTCAAGCTTTAACTTGACTAGGCTGCCTATGAGCTAGTCTTCCGGGCCATGTCATCATGAAGGGGGGGCAAAAGCCAGCAAGTGTAGGGACTCATCATTTGAGGGGGGGTGTTGAGAAATAGACAAATGATGTATGCTCCAAGAGGAGCTGTCCTGAATCCCATATGCACAGTGAGGAGAGTGGAACAACTCAAAGCCTATAAAGCATTGTACTTGACTATGAAATGAACACAATATCATGATGCTTTGTACTTTCAGTTAAGTGTCTGTCATTGTCAATTCTACACAAGATTGTGTTTATGAGTCCAAGCTAATCTATCTTGGAACCTAATTCACTTGTGTAATAGTTTATCTCTACTTGTCCATGTCATTATGAACTTGGTCTTCATCTTTGATCCACCATAGCTTGTGTCATGTCCTAGATCCGCATCTTTTAACACATTTGAGAGTGAATAGAGAGGCATATTCTTGAGTTTATGTACCTTTTGGGGTCTTGTTAATGGGCTGGAAATTACTGTCATAAACAGGGCAGCCATTAAAACTCATTTTTTTGAAGGGGATTCTTAAAAACTAATCACTTCCTTGTGTAGACAATGCTCCTGAAACAATAGAGCATTGGTTGAGATTGTTACGAGAGACTTTCCCATGAGTTTGTATACATTTTTGAGTCAAGTTTGAGGGCTGGAAATTACTATTTTAATGCAGGGCTGAAGTATATTTGTGGTTCTATTGATGCATTTTTATCATCCTTTGGATACTATGTCAGTTGTAATGAGTTATATCTCTCTATATCTTGTATCTTGAAGTCTCAATACATGTATCTTCATGAAATGGAGGGCATTAGAGATTGAATTTGTTGTAGGAAATGGAACAAAATCTGTTTTAGATCTATACATAAACCTCATGGTTATTGATGTAATCGGATCCAATCTTATTATGCTAAACTTGTATGATGTGGCTATGTAAGATATTGGTTACACTCTATCTCATCTACTCTCTACATAACCCGAGAATCCATAAAACCCCAATCTTTTTCCTCTCTCCCCTTCGAATCTCTCGCTCTGCTCTAAACCCCGGTGGTAGACCTTCGACCCCCAACACAATAACAACGTGAGTTCAAAAGAAAGGGTATTATATTTAGTAAAGTTTATAGGATTAAATTTACAAAAAGGGTTTTTAATTATAATTTGAAAAAATATGTAAGTTTAGTAAAGTAAAAGGGGTCATTGGAAGGCCTTATAGCATGTAAAGAAAGGGAATTTCTTAATATCCTTTGAATGCATGTTATATAGATGATTTCTTATAGGGTGGACTTCCTAGGGTTACTTCTTGGCTCGAGGACTCGTCTTCGAAGGATGCATCCAAGAATGTCACATAATAGAAACCTTTTGCATTCTGTTTGAGTTGACGAACTATGGCTATTGACACGGTGCAGTCTTCATCTTTTCGTAAGAGGGGTGGATAAGGGCGACAAGAGCCATCGCTCACAAAAGGCTTGTTCTTCTTAATCCATTTTTTATGGATATTTTTCATATAATGTGACTCATTAATCAATCCAAAGGATACCATAGTCATTCTGTCAAACAACAAGGGATCTTTGGCTCTGAGGCCTCAGGAACTTTAGGAACTTCTTTCTCATCTGTGGCCTTCTGCGAGGAGGATAGACTCTTCTAGCTTGCTTTCATGGTCTTCTTTTGCATTATCATCTTTGTTCTCTTTAGATTCTATTTCTACCTCTATGGGGGCTCTGTAAGAGAACATATTCTTTGTTATGTCCTCTACTTCTGCTTCTGTGTTTGTCTTTGTCTCTACTTCTATTACAGCCATGTAATAGGGAGAACAGTACATCCATGCTTCTATCTCACTGTCAGAGGTGATTTCAAAAGTCAATTCAAGTTTAGCCAAGAGGTATTCACCCATTGACAAAGACTTTTCTTTTTTCGGCAATTGGCTTATAGTCCCCACTGTCAGGGACTGTGCCTTTATTTTCTTGGAAAATATGTATTTAACAATCTCTTTGTCTCTTGATGTACCGTCTGTTATTTCATTGGAGGAGTCTATTAAGACTTTGATGGACGTGGATCCATTTCCTTTCTACAAGCCATACAACTTTAGCATTACTTTGTTGGGTCCTTTGCCTAGGGTTAGGGTTCCTTTGAACCAATCTGTCCTTACTCTTGCTTCAAAAATCCAAGGTCTTCCCAGCAATAGTGGGTATGAGGTCTCGTTGGAATTTGGTTTAACCACCAGATATGTCAGCCAATAATCCCTTCCTGCAAGGGTTGTCTTCTTCATATATGGGAGACTGCCTAAAGGCTTGATTCTACTTTGGTCTACCAATTGGATAAGCCACTACGTAGGCTACATTCTTTGCAAGCGTAGATCCTTCATTGTCACATCCATCATTATGTTCACTAATGAGCCTCCATCAATCAATGCATCTGCTATAAAGTATCCTTCAACCCATATGCCAATCTCTTAGGTTCCATGATCCATAAATGTGATAGCTACATCCGCTTACTTTATAGAATCTGGGGGCTTTGTTGGACTTGTTTGCTGCAGAAGGAGCAATCTGTAAGCCTCGTCTTCTTGTTAGTATGATTTTGAATTTCTTTCGAAAACTAGGAGACAACATCAGTAACTATCAAAATGTTAAGTTTGGTTTAAAAGTGTTTAAGTCTTTGACTAAGTCATATTATTTGATAGGATCCACAGGATTCTCCAATCGGCTAGGAAATGGGATCACACCCACCTATATCTTTCCTTTTTCTTCTAGGAGTAGCAACATTTGCTTTTCTTCTCTTTGAGAAGGTACTTCAGCATCCTCTATCTCCTGGACCTCTAGTCCTATCTTTACACTTTTCTTTGTAGCTCTTTGTGGCTTTGTAGTGCTCTGTGCTATATTATTCTGTGCTACTGTATTGTTCTATTTCTCCCTAGAAAGGTTGAACTTCATGGTCTTGGCAGAGGGAACATTCTCTTTTAGAACTACGGGTTCTTCTTTCTTTTTGCAGACATTATTGTGGCAACTTCCAATTCCACCAAATTGAAAGCAAGTTCTTGGGTCTTATGTTGGGTATCAGGAGTAGCTTTCACAGAAGCTGGACTTGGACAGTCTTTTGTAGTGTGGCCTTCTCCTTTGTATCGACTGCATAAGGACATGTAGTCCATAAACCTTCTAGGGTTTGGACAGTTTTGTGAGATATGAACCTTTTCTCCACATCTGTAACACTCCACCTATGATCTATGGCCACTGCCAAATTGTCGTCCTCTATAACTCTGAGAGGGAAACCTCCTTGGACCGAAATTAGGATGGAACTCCCTAGGCTTTGGTCCAATATCTTGGGTGGTCATATTGGATTCCAACAAGTTAAATCTTGCTTCTTCATCTTTCTTTCTTTTTTCGTGCATCTCCTTCAAAGAGCAAATATCCTTTGTATGGTTCTTCCTTAAACAATATGAATAGAAGGCCCTAGGAATGGTTGGTTTTTTGGTACATTCACTAGCTAAATGTCTCGCTTGATGTCCGTTTCCATACCATGTATTAGAATGCATCACATCTCTCCCATCTCCTACAGGAGTGGATATGTTGGTGGTATTCACCTTTAGTATCTGTAATTGTCCTGTAATCACATCCATAAGATCCTTCTTGATACTTGCGACTAAATTGGACACATATTCCTTCATATTTTCACCTCTTGGAGTACTTATAGTAGGGTTTGGGAAGTTTCTTTAATTACTACATACATTGGTTGAGTTGATCTAGAGGGTTCTCTGTTTTGATTCAAAGCTCCTATTGAGATTGGGGGTTGTTGATTCCAATTTGTAGGATTCTACTGTTGTTGAGTCACCATTGGGGGAACTATTTGAGGCCATGGCTATTGTGGCTGAACCATCATTTGAGGCATTGTCGTCTGCGGTCACTATGGATTCGCATTGCAATGTACTACAACAATGTTTACATTTGGGGGTAGGGGTAGGGAACTGCCCCTGGGACTGCATTTGGTGGGTATGTCATTCCTGGTATGGGATAAGGTAGGACTCCTCTTCCTGATGTCATTGATAGCCTTCCTTCAACTTCATCATATAGTCTTGCACCTTCCACTGCAGCTTGCAGATTGATTGGTCTTCTCAATTCCACAAACTTATGAACTTATTTTTGTAGGCCGCTAAGAAAAACTCCCTTTTGGATGCCTTCATCCAAATGATGGTTGTTCCATCTCTTTAGTATAGATTCCATTCGTGAGACATAGGATTTTACTCATTCGCTAGAGGACTAACCTAGGTTCATGAATTCCTCTCGTATCCGCTCTTCAAAACCTTCACACTTAAATTTAGTGAGGAAGGCCAGTGCCAAAAGTTCCTACTGCTTGTCTCTCATACCAGTGAAACGCCACGCCTTTGAAAGTGGAGAGAAATATTTCCAACCAAAGCTTAGGGGTTCTTGCATTATTAGCCACACATACTACCATAAACTCTACTACATGAAGATCATGGCCTTCATTGTACTCTCCCTTAAAAACGGGCAATGTTACTATATTCATTGGCCTATCATCAATATTTCTTGGATGGATCTAACTAGAAAGGGAACCTTGAGTCGCCATGGGGACTTCTATAAAGAGTGCTACTAGGGTGTCAAAGAAAGCTTTTACTGCTAGCTCATTTTTTGCTTTGATTTTTGCATTCTCTCTTTGCACGTACCTACACTCGTTCTAGTGCTTGCCTCTTGATTGCATCATTTATCAGGGAATTAGCTCCACCTAGTTGGTATGTACTCAACAAAACAAAATCAGAGGAGGGTTGAGTCTCTACAGGACTCTCTTGTCAACATTTCTTCTACTTCCTTCTTTTCTACATCTCTGAATTCAGCTTTCAGTCTGCTACAAAAGGGAAGATATTCCATTTTGAAAGTGTCAAAAATCATTCTTTTGAGGATTGTTGTGGTGCCATCATCATAGTAATGCCATCTTCTAATGGTTTCAACAATGTATGTTGTGAAAAATAATCTATCCACCAACTTCCAATGGGTTGCTAATTGGACAAACAGGAGATTATTAGTGCACCATGCGTCCCACATGTCTTGTTGTTGAGAATCCATGAACAAGTTCCAATTCTTTTCTTTCTTGTTTTTGTGAACTTCCATTGACCACGACTCTCCTAAAGCTTCTTCACAATCTCCCAATTGATGATGTCTGGAAACTTCTCAATGAATGCAAAATCTTCCATGGATGGTCACTATCTCTATTTCTACATTTTAGTTTATTCCCAAACAGTGTACCACCAAGATACACGTCTCTGTTGCTTCAAGAGGGAGAGAAAATAGTCTACCACATAGAGCATGCATCATGATCGTAATATGTTTCCACCATTGTGGGATGAACCTCTTGTAAAAAGAAGATTTGGAAATGAGAATCTCCAATTCTTTAGTGGTAGAAGGAACTTTGTAAGCATTCATTGAATTCTTCTCTTCTTAGCAATGCCAGCTCCTTCATTTTCAGCCTCTTCTGATACTTATTGATGGTATTTTTCCTCTGTGACACACCAAAAACATAGAGCGCCAAGAGGAACACCAAGGAAACGGGGTTTTTAATATAAGAAAATATATCTTGTACTATCAACAAGCATCTTTTTCATATTTGATATGATCTCAACAAAGAAAAGAACACTAGGAACAAGAAATCACCATGTAGCTTCATAGAAACAAATCTCCCACAACTTTAACTTTAACAAAATCCATCATTCTCTTCATATTCTTCATATAATTATTTGATAGAACAAAAAAACACAATATATTACACCACTTTGAATGGAAACATATCACATATGATTCATCTTCAAAGATTCCATTTCTTTCTATCATAATCTCTCATATGTAGATACATTGTCTTGCATAGAATTGGCAATCTCTCACTCACTCATTTACACACTCTCTCAATAGTACATCATATCCTCACTAAAATACTCAATAATCATTCACAATAATCCTTCTTTGGTCGTGAATACCCCTCCCAAGTGGTGTGTCTAATATGAAAGGTCACTAGAGCCACTATAGTGACTCTTCATAGCTCACTACTATCCAGTCTTCTCTTGAGTCTTCCATAGCTATTTCTTCCACTTCCTTGAGCTCTTTTTAACTTTCATTCACCTCTTTCCAAGGCTAGAAAACTTTTTTATACTACACCCTCATCCTATAGAACAGAACAGAATAGGAACAGAGGATCTACAAAAGATCAACGAAAGATCACACAACATTTCATTGAAAGTCAACAAAAGGAATCAGAACCACATAACTCATACTAAAACCATTCCAAACCATCCAAAACCATTCAATGAGCTTTCAAAAAACCTTAAAATTCATCAATAATTACTCCATCCTTCATACATAAAGAAAAACAAAACAAAACAGAAGCAAAGCAGAAGCTATCAGAACTAAACAAACACTATCTACACATAGACAGAACATAACAGATCATCTCACATAGTCTCATATCTCTACTGAAAAACATAATGAGCTTACCAAAACCATTCCACCTTATCCAAAACACTCTCAAACCTCTTTCAAATCATTCAATAATCATATAAAATCAACCATTCAGCGCTAAAAAACAACAAAAAATCAACCAAAAAATCAGGTCATTTCAACCCTCAACATACACCAAAAGTGAAGTGGTGAAAGTTCTTAACTATGTATACTATGCTAAGTCCCTCAAATCTTATGGTTGAGTAACACATTTTGATTTCTATGAGCTATTGATTAGCAAAGCTTACAAGATAATCCATGTTGCATTCTTCGGATTAGCAAAGAGCTAGTCAAATTGTGATTTTAGCCATGTTAATGTGCAAGTGGAACGTTAGCTCACAATCAAGGGCTTGTAAAGTAGGTATACTAGTTAGAACCATTTTCAAAGCTTCATAAGATTGTTGGAAAATCTAGGTCCACTCCCATGTCACTAAGATATTGTACAATGGTCTCACAATGGATGTGTAATTAAGTATAAGATGTCTATAATAATTGATGTATCGAAGGAAGCATTGAGCTCCCTTGGCATTTTTTAATGGTAATAACTCCAAGTTAACCCTAAATATTGATGTATCAGTTGCAATTATATTCTTGGATATGATTTGACCTAGAATGATGCCATGTTTGACCAAAAATTGACATCTTAGTGGATTTAACACGAGTAGATATTACTTGCACCACTTGAAGACCACTACAATTTTCTTTAAATGTTTATCCTGCAAGGAATTGAGGTAGAGATCATCGACAAACACTTTGAGGTACTTGCAAAGCATCTCATTAAACATTATACCATTAAGTTTTGGAAAGTTGTAAATGCATTCCTTAATCCAAAGGACATGAAAATATATGTCAGTGTCCCTAATTCAGTGGTGAATGTAGTTTTGTGCCTATCATCAATCTTCCGCTTGTTGATTAATTTTTAATTTCATACACCATACCAAGTCCTTCAACTTCTATGGTTAAGTAAATTATTTCACTTTTTGTGACATGATGACTAACAAAGCTCACATGAAATCCATGTTGTGTTCTCCTGGTGGCTAGCATAATTCACATGAAGATCCATGTTATGTTCACTTGGTTGGAAAATCGATGTTGTGTTCTCATGGTTGGCAAAGCACTTCTCTAACACGAATTTGGGATGCATCAATGTCCATATCAAATGTTAGTTTCTAGTTAGGTGCTTGTAAAATAGGTGCACCAATTAAATCCTTTTGGAAAGCTTCATAAGTTTTTTGGCATTCACCGATACACTCCCAATTCACTAGTAACTTGTCTAGTAGTCTTGCAATGGAGATGCTTAATTAAGCACAAAACATCTTTAGTAATCGATGTATCAAAGGAAGCATTAAACTATCTTGGTATTTTTTGGTGGTAGCAGCTTCAAGTTAACCTCCTGAAATTTTGATGTGTCAATTGCAATTCAATTTTGGACATGGCATGACCTATAATGATACCATGTTTGACCTAAAACTAACATTGCAATGGATTGAATGAGAGTTGATATTGCATGCACCACTAGAAGATTACTCAAAGTTTCTCTAAATGTCCATTACACAAGGAATGCACATAGAGATCATTGACAAACACTTTGAGTTACTTGTGAAGCATGTCCTTAAAGACCATACACATTAGGCTCTAGGAGGTTGCAAGCATGTTTTTCTCCATGTCAGAGAAATTTTGTTACCCTCTTTTTGTATAGCCATATTGGAGGACATGGTAGACATCATATTTTACATGTGCACTCACCCCTAGAGTTATCTCTAACCTTTACGATATTGTGAAAGAATATCTACTAGAAAGAGGCCACCTCTAGTGTACACTATGCCTACTTTGCAAGTAATAGAGCTCTAAGTGCATTATGTATTAAAAGAGAAAATTTACCAAAAAAAAAGAAATAAAAAAATATAAATGAAAAGAGAGAGAAAAGGATGAAGCAAGCCTCATGAGAGATAATATAGTCATGTGCATTGCACTCAAGTTGTATCCCAACCCCTCTACACTTATACCAACATTGAAGCAATACCTTTACACCGAAGTGCCAATCTCCAAGAAACCAAAAAAGTCTTAACTTTTATATGCAACTACCACCCTCCAACAAGATACCACTTAAAGGCCATTCCTAGCATGACACACCCCATAGCAACATAAAGTGCAAAGGTACTAGCACTCATCTAGGGGAGCGAGGATTAAATGTTAATCCTTGGCCATACCATTGAAGACTAAAGTAAAGAGAGTAGAAAAACATATAAAAGACTTGTGAAGAAGAAGTGCAAGGAAAAGCCTAACACCAAAAGCTAGCAAATGGATTTTTGAAATGTCTTCAAAGGATAAATTAGTCAAGATATAATATGTTGTAAATATTAATAGGCATATACTTATGAAAATTACAAAAAAGTCCTACAAAATTCAAAAAAGAATAGTGTGGCCCTAAAAGCAAGAGCCTATGGACCAAAAAGCCATTCAAATGGCCAAGTCAACATTGGCCAACCAATATAAGATTGTTCTAGAAAATCATATATATATATATATATATATATATAAAAGCTAAAAAAGATACTTGAAGATTAGTTCTTGTGTGTTTGTCAAAGCTTCTTTCTCTCTTTCTTAGGTTTACTTCCGCACGCACGCACGCACGCACGCACGCACGCATGCACACACACACACACACACACACACACACACACACACACACACACACACACACACACACACACACACACACACACACACACACACACACACACACACACACACACACACACACACACACACACACACACACACACACACACACACACACACACACACACACACACACACACACACACACACACACACACACACACACACACACACACACACATGCAGATTGAGATTGAGCGCGAGGGAAAAAGGTGAAGCATTCTTGACTTTTCCATCTCCATCTTTTGAAATGTATTCATTATCTTCCCCTTCTTAACGATGGAAATTGGAGCTTGAAGTGAGCCAAAGCAAAATTGAGCTCTTGGAGTGGACTTATCTATACAAGGATCATAAGACCTTCTTAAGATTTCAATCAAGTTGACTACATCAAAAAAGAGTAAGGGATATGTCTACTATAATCTCATATATATTTTGTTTGATTGCTTGCTTGCTTGTGAATTTAATGGTTTGGAGAAGAGAGAGTAACTAGGTGAGAGCTACTCCAAATGAAGAAGGTTGAACTCTTGAAAGAATAGGATTCAATTAACCACAACCACTTCTAGTGTAGAAAGTGTCACAATAGCACCCCAAATCGGAAAGGCTAACATGGTCAAGGTAGGAGATTATCCTAACCCATAAAAGCATCTACCTTTAATGCATATGCTAAAGCACTAGGCTAAAATGGCTTGGCAAGAATAGTTAACCTATTGATTAGGTAGTGTAGGGCATGAGCACTTATAGGTTGTCTAGCATGTCACATATGTCCACCCCCATTCTATCTCCATACCTTCGGGAAACTTGCAATAAAGTCACACACTCAAGAAGAACATCAAAAGAAAGTCGTACACTCATAAAGATAGTGCAAGGTGTAGGTAATTCCGGTCCCATGATTTTAAACTTAGCATCATTATATCCCTAGCCTCCACAAGTGTTGTGGTTCCCTCAGGGACCTTACTAAAGGAGGGGAGCCTAATGGTTTGGCAAGCCTTTAAGTACTGGGGATCAATAGAGTTGATATAGTTAAATTAGTTCCTTTAGAGTCACACTAGCAAAGGGCACCTAGCATAACCACCGCTCCAACTCCAGGAGCCCTAGCTATAAACATATTCTAAGAAGAAGCAAAGCATCATGTCATTTCCCCATGATGGAAGGGTTAGACAACTTCATAATATGAGAAATCATTAATACAAGCAAAAGAGTAAGCATTATTTACTAATAAGTTCATGCTTGGGGAAACTCTCCTATTAAATAAGTTCACTTCAATCTAGCCTTAATCAACTCTTCATTATTGAGGAATGATTGGGGGCTCAGTTTTCTCTTAGGCCCTCTTCCACTAACTCATGGAACATGAGGTATTAGGAGAAATATGGACTCTCTTTTTTGCCCCCCTTAAGGGGTTTCTCTCAGCTCTCTCTCTCTCAAAAGAGATTCCAAAATAATATTACAATAAGAGATCTTCTACAATCAAGAAAATCTTGTATTTGTATTTTAAATAGATTTCACATATTATTTTATTCTCAAACTGTAGGATAAGGTCATTTTTTCTCAAAATCCTCATAACAAAAAAAATACAATTCTATTTTTTGTAAAAATGGAGCCAATCATTAATATACGACTCTTTAATGCCCTCGTGACTTTTCAACATGAAAATATATTAGAATCATTGTGATTCTTGCTTCTTAAAAGGGCAGAAGTTAAAAAAGATATAAAATGACGTACACATCATATTTTAAGATTATTTTTTACGCGAAAACATCTTTTTGACTCCTTGTAAATTTTTATTGTTTTTGGAAAAGTATATGCCTATTTCTGGGCATTTCTTCATTCCCTCTCAAAGCTCTACTTTTGTCCAAAATTTTGTGTACTCTTCTCTTTCCCTCCAGAATATGGTTTCTTGCATACAAATTCTTCTGAAGCAATACTTAGTACTATCTACAACACTCTCCACCCTGCTACAAGCAATCTCAGGAGTGGTTTTGATAACATTTGCTGAAATCAAATAATCTCTATCTACAACACTCTCTACCCTGCTACAATCAATCTCCCTCTTCAGTACTGTGCTATAACATATCTTCCTCTTCAACACTCTATACTACAAGCAATCAAGTGATAATAGAGGTATCTTTATTTTTTTAATCTCTGTGATGTTATTATTCTTCATAGTTGTTGTTTAATCCTTAAGTGTCAATTCATAGAGAGAGAGGGGGGGAGAGAGAGAGAGAGAGAGAGGGAAAGAGGGAGAAGGGAGAGGGGAAAGAGAGAGGACTATGTGAGATTAACTAAGAAAATAAGTGATAGAGTAACAGAGAGTAAATTAGGGTAGAATATAAGATGATGTTATTGTTCTCCAAAGCCAAGCTTCTGTATAAATGTGTTTAAATATCTTTGATCAATTCTTCTTGAGAGAGAGAGAGAGAGAGAGAGAGAGAGAGAGAGAGAGAGAGAGAGAGAGAATATTTTGGATAGAATAGGAGATAAGATTGGCTGTTGACTAGAGGTAGATTAAAATCTAAGATTACAGGTAGATTAGGGATTGATTAGGGTCTATCATGACTTAAATCAAGAGAAAGAGACAAGATCCAACTGGGTAAAAAAGAACACAGATATAGTGAATCAAATGTTAGATATGATCAATGCCCCACCCTCATTAGGTGCTACCAATGATCCATGGTGCTCAAAGTTGTAAGGCCCCCATTATGAGGAGAAGCCAAATGTGAGCCCGGACATTGGTTGAGTCCTGACTTGTATATCAGATGAGGTCTATGTGACCGGATGGCAAAAAGGTGACTGTTGTGGGTCTAATCTTTGGGTTAGACGGAGTGGTTAAGCTGGTAGCAACTCGAGGCGCATTGCATCGAGTTGCGGTGTAAGGGAGTTAAAAGGGGCCCCTATTGTGGAGTTCGAGGGCCGCGGAAGCGGCCCTTGGCCGGGGGGTCCCAGGGGGGCCAGCGGCCCCCCTGGCGGGGGTCCGGGGGCAGCGCCCCCAGCCCGATGGTAAAGGGAATATTCCCTGGCCGACTAGTGGAGGCTCATATGGTAGGTCAATCAGCAGGCCGACCTAACGACCTTCGCGGGCTATAAAAGCTAAACCCCTTCACAGCCATCTCTCACTCATCTTTCACCCAGTCAGAGTTGTTGTTCCAGCTAGCCTTAAGCTCTTCACCTATCTTCTGTCTAGATCGCCATCTAAGCTTCACACAGTGGAAGCGCACGGGTGGACAGAGCCATCTTTGTATCAATTGTTTGGAGTTAAAGAATTTATTGATTCTCCTTTTATCTGTTGTGTACTCTCTATCTCTTTCTCAGATTCTGTTCGCTGCACCGTGTAATATTTTACATGGTATCAGAGCCCAGGGGGCTCTAGAGATCGGAGAGCGTGCAAGAGGCAAAGGCTTCAACAGCAAAGAGAAACGATGTCGACTCCGGGAAGCAGTTCTGGCGCATCAGGAAGCGGTGCAGGAGGTGGTGCTGCTGTACCGGCTATTCAAACACTGAGGATTCATCCACCAACCTTCAGCGAAGGCAAGTTAGATGGTACAAACTACACCTTGTGGAAGTTCAAAATTACAACTATCCTTGATTCTTATGAGCTTCTGGAGACTGTGCTGGGGACTGACGTAGAACCACAGCCTACCCCCGACCCATCAAATCCTAGTGTGATGATTCCTCCAAATGCAGATCTTCTACGAGCTTGGAAACGAAGGAATGCAAATGCATTGTGTGCCTTAGTTACAAGTTGTTCTGACAGTGTTTTGACTCTGATTCAGCATACAACCAAAGCGTCAGAGGCTTGGAATGTGCTAAGGAGTCAGTATGAAACACGAAACCAAACAAGGATTCAAAACTTGGAGAATCAACTAGCAGCGGAGAAGTTTGCTGAAGGAGAAACGGTTGAAGCATTCATCACTCGGATTAAGAATCTGTGCGACCAGATGGCTGGCGCTGGGATACAAAAGACTAGCGAAGAGCTAGCTCGGAGGTGTCTTCGGATTTGTCCACAAAAGTTTGATGGACTAGTAACTGCCCTTAATACTCAGGTGAGACCTCAAGCTTTGACTTTTGAGGAGTTTTGTGCATTATTAATGGAGGAGGAGTTGAGGTTGAAAGCTCGAGAAGGAAGCAACAATGGAGATGTTGCATTCTCTGCCATGCAAAAGGCAAAGGTGTCTCATCCACCAAAAATGATGGTGACAAAAAGAAGAAGGGTGGCAAGAAGAAGTTTCAAGGAGAGTGCTTCTACTGCAAGAAGAAAGGACATGCAATTGCAGATTGTCGTGTCAAGAAGGCAGATGAAAAGAATGGTACCCTTAAAAGTAAAGGGAAAGAGACAGCCAATACAGTTGAAGCAGAGTTGGAATTATTCATGGCGACCATTGAGGAAGTGTGCTCCTCGGCACAAGAAGAATCTACCACTGACTCATGGGTGTTGGATAGTGGGGCCTCCCGTCACATGACCAACAAAAAAGGTCTATACAGTTCTATGCAACCTCTACAAGAATCCATCACTGTGACGGTTGGAAATGATGCTAAATGCCCTGCTGCGGGCACAGGTACTATTTCTTTTGTTGCTGCAAATGGTGAAGTCAAAAAGCTTTCAAATGTGTTGTATGTTCCCGAAATCAGGAGAAATCTCTTATCAGTTGCTGCCATAACTGATCTTGGTCATGAAGTGAAGTTCAAGAAGACAGGTGTAGAAATTATTGATAGTGCTGGCACAATTGTTGGAAAAGGAGAAAGAAGGAACAACCTGTATGAGCTAAGTGCTCTTACAGCCACCGCTGGAGTGGGCACAAGTAAGCTTTGGCATGAGAGGTTTGGACACATCGGATTTGCAGTATTGAAGGAGATGCAAAAGCAAGGTATGGTTGCTCACCTACCTACAATAACTGAATTGAAGGAACCATGTGAAGCTTGTATGATGGGCAAGCAACAGAGAAAGGCATTTCCACAAGAAAGCAAGAATAGAGCACAGGCTCCTCTAGAGTTGGTGCATGCTGACTTGTGTGGTAAGATGCCTACACAGGCCTTGGGGGGATCTTCTTATTTTATGTTGATTGTCGACGACTACAGTAGGAAGATGTGGGTGTACTTCCTTCGTGATAAGGCTCAAGCTTTTGGTAAGTTTAAAGAATGGCTAATACTTGTTGAGAATGAAACAGGGAAAAGTGTGAAGAAATTTAGAACAGATGGTGGTGGTGAGTTCAACTCAAAGGAGTTTGAAGGCTTTTGCAAGAGCAAAGGGATCAAGCGTCAATTGACGATGCCTCACACACCTCAGCAGAATGGTGTTGTGGAACGCAGGAATCGTACCATTGTAGAGATGGCAAGATGCATGCTAAAGGGCAAGGGATTGCCTAACCATTTTTGGGCTGAAGCTGTTAATACTGCAGTCTACATTCTAAATCGGAGCTACACAAAGGCTCTCAAGGGAAAAACACCTCATGAGGCTTACACTGGTAAGAAACCATCTGTTTCACATTTCAGAATTTTTGGATGTGAATGTTATGCACATGTTCCAGATGAGAAGAGAAACAAGTTACAACCAAAAAGCAGAAAATGTATCTTCTTGGGTTATAGTGATGAGCAGAAGGCTTACAAATTATATGACCAAGAGGCAAAGAAGATCATCGCGAGCCGTGATGTGGTGTTCAAGGAGGAGCCGCATACAGTGGAGGAGGAGAAGGCAAGTTCTTCCACTTTATCATCAAGCGAAGAAGTAGTCCACTATGAACCTATCCCGAGAGCTATCCCTATCCTTAAGGAGGAGGAAGCATCATCTTCAGATGATGAGGAAAAAGTTCACCAACCTGACATCACCCCACCGGAAAAGCCATTGCCGCGCTGGGTGAAGCAGCTTTATGACCACAATAATCCTATGCCTGCATCTATTGAGGAGAAGGCAAACGGACCAAGGAGGTCTCAGAGAATAGAGGAGCAAAGGAGAGCTTCTGCTCACATAGTCAATATGGCCTTGATGGTTGAGATTATGAGAGAAGTAAAGGAGCCAATTAACTTAGAAGAAGCACTTGCAGATCCATCATGGAAGGATGCTATGCAGGCGGAGTATGACAGCATAATGAAGAATGATACTTGGGAGCTAGTGGATCGACCAGCAAAGCGGAAGGTTATTGGCACCAAGTGGATCTGGAAGGTAAAGTACAAGGCTGATGGTACCTTAGAAAAGTACAAAGCTAGACTGGTTGCCCAAGGATTTTCACAAGTTGAAGGGTTTGATTTTCAAGAGTCATTTGCCCCAACTGCCAGAATGACCACTATTCGCACACTACTTGCAGTGGCTGCCCACAAGAAGTGGCCAGTGTACCAAATGGATGTCAAGTCAGCGTTCTTAAATGGTGACCTCAAGGAGGAGGTGTACGTGGCTCAGCCACCACCAGGGTTTGAGGCCCCCCATTCTGAGAACAAAGTGTGTAAACTGAAGAAGGCATTGTATGGGCTGAAACAAGCCCCCAGAGCATGGTACCAGCGGATAGATAGGTTCTTTTTAAATCTAAACTTCAAAAGATGTGCCTCAGATGCTAACTTGTATGTTTACAGGGATGGTAAAAAGTCTGTAGTGATTGTCCTATATGTGGACGACCTTCTTATTACAGGTGACTATGAAGATATGATCAACCAAACTCGAAAGGCTTTGAGCTCTGAGTTTGAAATGACAGACTTAGGCTTACTGCACTATTGTTTGGGGATTGAAGTCTGGCAAGAGCCAGGAAAGATCTTCATCTCTCAGAAGAAGTATGCATGGGAGATCTTGAAGGCATTTGGCATGACCGAGTGCAAGGAGATAGCTACACCTATGGAGGTGAATGCAAAGTTATCTGTCGAGGATACATCAGCATTAGCAAACATTGGGAGGTATAGGAGGTTGGTCGGCAGTCTGATCTACTTGTGTAACACCAAACCAGATATCAGTTTTGCTGTTGGTGTTTTGAGCAGGTTCTCAAACAAACCTCATGAGAGTCATTGGAAGGCTGGGATGCGAGTGCTCAAATACTTGAAGAAAACTCTTGACTATGGTATCACATACAGTTTCGAAACTTCTCTTGTGGGGAACTGTGACTCAGATTGGGCAGGAGACATTGATTCCAGGAAGTCAGTTTCTAGTTATTGTTTCTCTTTGGGTTCAGGAATTTTCTTTTGGATTAGTAAGAAGCAACCAACAGTGGCATTGTCTTCTACCGAAGCAGAGTACAAGGCAGCTTGTTTTGCTGCATGTGAGGCCGTATGGTTGAGAAGGATTCTATGGCATATGGGAGTGCAAGATGAAGAACCAACTGTGCTGAGATGTGACAATCAGAGTTGCATCGCCATTGCCAAAAATCCAGTGTTTCATGCACGCACCAAACATATAGAGATCCAGTATCACTATGTGCGTGATTTGATGGAGGATGGGATAGTGGAACTGGTCTACTGTCCAACAAAGGAGAATGGAGCAGATATCTTCACCAAAGCACTTACGAAGGATCTGCTTCAAGTTCATCTTCAGAGACTCGGCATTGGGCCGAGGAGATAGTTCACCTATGGGTGGACATTGAGGGGGGGTGTTAGATATGATCAATGCCCCACCCTCATTAGGTGATATCAATGATCCATGGTGCTCAAAGTTGTAAGGCCCCCATTATGAGGAGAAGCCAAATGTGAGCCCGGGCATTGGTTGAGTCCTGACTTGTATATCAGATGAGGTCTACGTGACCGGATGGCAAACAGGTGACTGTTGTGGGTCTAATCTTTGGGTTAGACAGAGTGGTTAAGCTGGTAGCAACTCGAGGCGCATTGCATCGAGTTGCGGTGTAAGGGAGTTAAAAGGGGCCCCTATTGTGGGGTCCGGGGGCCGTGGAAACTGCCCCTGGCCGGGGGGTCCCAGGGGGGCCAGCGGCCCCCCTGGCGGGGGTCCGTGGACAGTGCCCCTGGCCCTATGGTAAAGGGAATATTCCCTGGAATATTCCCTGGCCGACTAGTGGAGGCTCATATGGTAGGTCGCCGACCTAACGACCTTCGCGGGCTATAAAAGCTAAACCCCTTCGTAGCCATCTCTCACTCATCTTTCACCTAGTCAGAGTTGTTGTTCCAGCTAGCCTTAAGCTCTTCACCTATCTTCTGTCTAGATCGCCATCTAAGCTTCACACAGTGGAAGCGCATGGGTGGATAGAGCCATCTTTGTATCAGTTGTTTGGAGTTAAAGAATTTACTGATTCTCCTTTTATCTATTGTGTACTCTCTATCTCTTTCTCAGATTCTGTCGCTGCGCCCTGTAATATTTTACATCAAAGGGGTGTAATTTTGTGATTTAAGCCAATCCAGAATTAGCTGCATGCTGTTGGATTGATACTGACCTGCAGCTCCTAGATATTTAGATGTTCTTGCTATTGATCAGAAAATTGGCATCAACTCCTTAGCTTACTATTAATCAAAGGGGTGTAATTGTGTAATGTTAAAATTGGCATATATTTTTCTTTACAAGATGGAAGTGCATGACGTACCAAGAGAAGGAGAGATATTCACTTTCAATTGGAGGATGAATATGCACCAATGTTCAAAAGAATTGTAGAAAGGGATGATGCAATAAAAAAGAAATGCAGGGAAAAAGAACATGGACCTTTGGGTTGATGGGTGCATTTATCCACCCGATCCAGTCACTCAAAGGCCACCACAATTTGAAGGGCTTACATAATTTGTAAAGTTTGTTTGTGAAGGTAATGAAGGATTGTATAGATACACATGTAGACTTATGTAGTCTTTGATGAAAAATGATAGATTATTGGCTGAGAAGGATAGGGAGAACCAAAGCCTACAACAAGCAATGTCTATCATTGAAGATGCTATGCAGGCTACACATGTGCAAAATATGGAGTTACAGTCTAAAGTTATGGACTTGGAGAAGGAGAATCAAAACATAAAGAGGAAGCTCACAAAAACTTTGGATATTGGGCCCATTTTAAAAACCAAAGAAGCATGTCGGCACATCCGATTAGTTAAACCAATTCACCAATTAACCAAAGGAATTGGACAATATCATAGACGAATATATTCTCAATCTGCTACAATGAGAAATATGTTCCATCATGCAGAGAATGATACTATTGCCAGAGTCCTAAGCAAGGATATGGTAAAAAATGCATTGGAAAATCGTAAATTCAGGGACATTGTAGATGGTGTCGCAAGTGAACATCTTAGGGATGTGAGCAACTTGTTTACTGCTACAAATGCTCAGGGATTATATGACAAGGTGGGGATGAGTTCTGAGTCATATAGTATGCTCTATCAACAATTGGATACAAGATTTAAGCAAGTCTTCAAAACTAAGCAAGTAATGCCTCCGCCAAAACCATTTCACGTGAAGAAGGCTAAAAAATAACTAAATGAGAAAGTTTTAGAACTAATTGGTGAGCCAACGCATTTGAAAAATATACACAAATTGAATTATCATTCCAAAGAAGCATTTGTATTGAATGCATCCAACAACTTTGTATTGGATATATGTGGGGTTCAGATTGCTATGGTCAAGTTCTACAATATGTCTATGGAAGAATGTAGAGGCTTGTCCTCAAACTTGATGAGAGAGATTATTAAGAGGCAAAAACTTGAATGTGTGAGTATAACACTTATGAATCGAGCATTGGATCCCAACATTGATGAAAACCATCATTTATACTTTAATGTACAGTCAGAGAATGAAATATGGTGGCTTGCAGCATTTGAAGTACCAAAGGAGGACCATGAAGTACTCTTGCATGTGATTTAAAAACATTGAAGTGTATGTTTGATTTATCAAATGCAGCGAATGTAAAATTTTTGTGCATATACTGCATGCAAACTAGCAAGAAAGGAAAAGATGGAAAGAAAGAATGGCTTGCTAAGGCAGACAACAAGGTGCTCCAACACATGATCAAAAAGTCATGAGAAATGGAATGCTAGTTCTAGTGGATCCAAACCGGCGCCCTGTTTTGGAAATACCACTAACAAGGGTTCACTTTTGGACATTGCATTGTTTGGTTAGAATAATTGAGAAGTTAGTATATGAATATATATGCTTTGCATACAAGATGCAGCATGTTTCAGAAGCTAATGCTACATGCAAGAAGGTAGAACGAGTCCTTTGTGAAGTTGGATTGCATGGGTGCCAAGTAGAAATAAAAAAGGACGAGAAAAATTTGGAAAAGAGTGGAAATATCCCTTGTAAACCATGCTTTGGTGGACCCAAGGCTAGGAAGTTTATATCTCCACCTTGAGATGAGGAAGGTAATATATTTGTAAAACAACTAGAGAAGTATGAAGCATGGAAAAAGTTGCATCTTGTTGTTTCGGATTGAAGCAATGGGGGACAAACTAGGATTGCAAAGGCATGTGTGGATACACCTAGATAGATTAGAAACTCTCTTACAAAAGTTGAGGTTTAGGGATGGTTATGCGAATACATTTAAAGAGATAGTTGCTAAATTTCATAAGTCCATGGTGGAGGCATGAACTACAAACAATATAACACACTACATGGTCAGTATTGTCACCATTACAAAAAAAAATCATAATTTCAAATTAGTTTGTGTTTCTAATCTCTCTTCTTGTGCAGCATATACTTGAAGCACATGGTTCATACTTTGTAGATCAAGGAAGTTTGGTAGTATGGTCAACTCAAGGCATGGAACAATCTCATTGGCAAGCTCGCTGTGCTTTTCAAAAGGCAACTGATCATGCAAGAGCAAGAGCTCAATATTATTCCGAATCTAGTGAGCTTACTGTGAGTGACAAAGGTCCCTTGGTGGCCAACAACGGTGGCCCTCCTATAGCTAATAATGGTGGTGCTATTCTGTCCAACAATGGTGGCCCTAGTGTAGTCGATAATGATGGTTCACCATTGTCCCGAAATGGTGGTCCGCATGCTCCAGTTGCTCCACCTCCCTTCCACTACTACTCCAACTGGTAGTACACATCCTCCAACACATAAGAAGCGAAGATGGAGACCAGACATAGTTGCGCTACGTGAGATAAGGAATTTCCAGAAGAGTGCCAACTTGATTATTCCTAAGGCACCATTCTCTAGGTTGGTGCAAGAAATACTGCAAGATCTGCAATTAGGGCATCTTCACAAGCTCTTTTCAAAGAATCAGGCAAGGAATGTGGGGCAATGGTCAAGCCAAGCCTTGCTTTCTCTCTAAGAAGTAGCCGAAAGTTACTTGATTGATCTAATGGGTGATTCTCAAGTTTTAGCCATTCATGCCTGATGTATCACTATTAAGCCCATAGATATGATTCTTGTTCGTAGGATCTACAACAACAAGGATGCATTTAATCTTAATGTCAAGATTATGCTTTGAGAAGCTACCTTGTAATTGGATCTATGTTTTTAGCTCAGGTTTAGTTGTAGATTGTAAGAAGCTTAGTTTTGGTTTATCTTTCCAATAGACCTTTAAGTATTTGATGGCAGTGGTCTACAAAATTAAGCTACATTTTGCCTAGCTCTAGTTGTACTTGGTGCAATGCACTATCTGCCATGTATTTCATGGTTTTGTAATACCAAATGTGATATTTGATATTCTATTTTTCCATGATTTGCATTGTGCGTATTTAGAAGTTTCTAATTTTGAAAGTAGTTCTGTTAAGGATAAATTCAATGCGCAATCATACACACATCAGTGATCTGTTATACATGGGCTAATGTACTATATATTTACTGTATTTAGCGATTTAGCAACACTATATCCAATATGTGATATTCCATTTGATGCATGACTTATTTTTTGTGAATTTTTAAGTTTCCAATATTTCACGTAGTTTAGTTGACAACACATTTAATATGCAGTTATGCACACTCGGTGCAGTGGTGAGTTTTTCTGTTATTAGTGAAGTATAATCCAATTAATGCATTTTCAAAAAATGATTGAACCGTCAATTTTATGAATCAAAATCTAGTGAAACTTCACCCATATGCCAGGCATCATAAAAACTCATGGATATTAAAAACTTGACCCCATTAGAAGTCTCTGGGACACGTGTCCGGAGGCTGGCATCTAGGACCTTGAATCTGTCCGGAGGCTAGGGCTGCAGCCTGCAGCCCTGATTCAGGGCCCCAGGCACGAGCCTCCAGACAAGTGTCCCAGATTCAAGGCCCCAGATGCGAGCCTCCAAACAGGTGTCCAAGAGACTTTTGATGAGGCCTTTTTTTTTTGCTAGTTGATGTACCTGAGTCCACAGGTAAAATTTCACATCAATTGGATCATTGGTCATATTTTTCCAAAGCCTAGATACATTAATTCAGGTTTAAGGATTTTTTAAATGTTTTGCTATAAGTTTAAAGTTTTACCTCATTTTACACATTTCACTTTTGAGTTTTGGGTTTTCTCTCCTAGAAAGCATGGCACGCAACAAGCAAGTGGCCCGAAGACACCCCCTAGAAATCCTATGCAGAGGCTTGCTGATCCCCTATCTCCACCACCACCACCACCATGCTAGCATCGAAAGCGTCGATGGAAGCCATGCACAATGGCTCTTCGTGAGATCCACTTTTGCCAGAAGACCACACACCTCCTTATACCAAAGGCTCCATTCCAGAAGCTAGTGCGTGAGATTATGGACGACATACTCATTAAGAACAGCAAGAGGTACTTCTCAGATGGAATGCGCTTGCAACAACCCAATCGTTGAACTGCCCAAGCCCTCCTTGCACTACAGGAAGCTACCAAAGCTTATGTCATAGACTTGTTCAGAGACTCAGTCTATGCAGCAGTACATTCAAGGAGAGTCACTGTCACCAATAGGGATTTGTGGATAGTGAGGTTCTTTCGACAATGGAAGGATAATCCTCGCGGAGATCAACAATGATAGGGGTGTACTACCAAAACATATACCGAATGTAGTTTCCAAAGAGATTTTGTAAAACCTTGGTTGTAATGGATCCCATGTAAAATGTTATGAATATGAATGCAAATTTTTTTGCGCATCTTATTTTTGTTTATTCGCTTGTTATTTGTTTTATTTATGTCTTTGAGTTATCATTACATGCATTCGAATAAATACATGTTGTGCACGAACTCGATAAAGCACTACGTATTAAATTTAGGGTTATACGAATCGTGTTGCGTATAAATTCGATAAATAAACATAATATTCAAGTAAAAAACAATAATAAACGACACGTATGACAAACTACATTGTATGCAAATCCAACAAATATCGGTTTTCATTACTTCAAGAGAAGATTACAAATTGCGTTACATTGGTGATGAGATATCATTTAGCACTAAATACATCTACCCTCTCCTAGGCTTCTTTGAGCTAGACTCCCCATAGTCAGAGTTATTCTTGATCATAAGTAACAACACATTTTTCCCTAGTAGTTCCTACCTAATGACATTGGGGTCTTCAACACCAGCAACCATGCCACGGGCCACCATGGAAAAAAGTGGCCTAGACCTAGTACTAGAGAATAAGTAGAGGAGCTTTGAACGTTGAAGCAACACTACTTTCTCCAAGCTAGAGTTCGTTGGGATGGTCTTAAAAGGCCCAGCCTTCATTAGTGCCCTTAACTTCAAGAAGTTCTTAGAAAAAGTCGGAGAGCATGTCTTATGGAATATAAAAAGGACACTCACAAGCTCGTCGATATATTCCTTCAATGCCAAGTCCTCCACCCTTCCTTGGCTACCAGATCAGCCACCTTGTCTAGATGAAAATTAATCTATATAGACAATGTCCTGCATCACACAAATTCAGTTTTAGACTCACTGTGTCAAACTCACTATGCATGGAGTATGGTAAAGATATATACATCAGATTTGCATCAAAATTTACCAGTAGGGTCTCTAGGGCATCAGGAGTATGTACATCAAATTTTGCTCGAATTGGGCCCCTAAAGCTGCCCTATCTGAAGGCTCGCATCTGGGGGACCTAAATCTGCACCTCTGGATAGGGCAATTGTGGGGGCTCGCCTAGGGAGTATGAACATCAAATTTTGCCGAGATCGGGTCCCATAGCTGCCCTGTCCGGAGACTCGCATCTGGGGGCCTGAATCCCCAGATTCAAGGCTCTAGAAGCGAACGTCTAAATAGGTATCCCAGAGACTTCTGATGGGGCCAATTTTATAATATCCATGAATTTTTAATATCTACAGATTCAGGCCCCCAGATGCAAGCCTCCAAACAGGGCAGGCTTTGGGGCTCGATCTCTGCAAAATTTGATGTACATACTCCCGATGCCCCAGAGGCCCTACTGGTAAATTTTGACGCAAATTTGATAACATTACCTTCTCTGCATCATCTATCTGTTGCTGTAATAGAGCATCGAGGTCTGCTCCTGCAACTACGCTACCCTCGTCTCTCTCTTGGAAAGGTACTGCATAGTCAAGTCAAGGTCCAAAAATGCTTTCTTGCAACTGCTCGAACTCCTCGTATGAGATCTCATACTATGGCGCTACATTCTCAATTTGCTCTTGGATGCTCACAATGGCAGAGATGTCATCGATACTCATGCCATCATATTGAGTCACCTCATCAACATGTGCTGACGCATTTTGTATATCAAAATCTATAAAATCATCAGGTGTATCACGCACCATGATACAATATAGCTCTTCTTCTCTTAGCTCTAAAATTTATAGTACATTCTACGTAAGTAAATATTCCACCCCCTCGATGATGATCTCATGGAGAGAAGCGAGGGATAGCTCATTGCTTGTCAGCATCTCAACAGGGCAAGGAGGTGGGTGTAGAATGGCTAAGCTTTGTGCTGCCTCTACTCTTGGATTGAGTTTGATCTCTTCAAGCTCCCTCTCGAAATACTCTAGCTATGGTCGAGAGGGTGTGTCAATGTCTTCCTCATTGTCCTCTTGTACCTCAGCGTACAAAACATATCTGGCAAATGCTACATTGAGCTCGATGAGATCCATCATGGCGTGGTCCTGGGATGAGGTGGGCACTGCTCTGGCACGAAGATGCTGCCCCACATGTAGGAGGGCTTGATTTATTACCTTTGCATGGCTTGATCCAACACGTAAACTATATAGAAAATCTATGGGGACCCATCTGAGATCAGAGTCCAGAATAGAGCAAGTGAGAGGGTTTGTCGCATCACAAAATGATGCCAATATACTAGAGCCAAGGTCTATGGCGGATAGCAAGCTCTCTAGACTCAAGGTCATGCAAAACCTAGGGTATATCTAGTCTCCTATGTGTGCGTAGCATGTGGAGCTAATCCATGCGGCGAGAAGGCGGGAGTGGTAGCCATGGCACATAAAGAGATAAGGGAGGAGAGCACAAGTGTAGGGAAGTAGAGAATGAAAGTGAAAATAAGTTTAGAGTGATAGCTTTTATGTATCTAGGGTTCTAAATAAAGGTTCTTTTTTAACCCTAAAGTTTCAAATTAAAACTCTTATATTAGTTTCTTTATTTCAATACTTTAAAGTAACCATTAAAATTACTCATACAGAAAAATGCTTCATTCTACATTATTATATCCTCGAATATACTTGGATCACTGAGTATATTCAAGTCCAACTACAGAAAATTTAGAAAATTTTTAAGAAAATAATCTGAAAGACCTTCAAAATCCCTTAGATCAAATTTAATATTTAATTTTAAGAAATAAGTAGAAGAGATAAGCTACAATATATCATTATGCAAAGACAATATTGCATAGATTATAGAACTCCAACCTGCAATTTAATTATAATTTTAACCAGCATGATTGACTAATTACAATATGTATTATCGCTCATGCTTAGATCATAGTAAACTAAGATTATCTAAATTGAAAGTACTCAGAAGTTTTTTAAAAAATTATATTCGTTCTTTTTTTAAAAAAATACAAGGATTCCAGTATCTCAAGGATATGTGGAGAATGACATTGTATACATGTCATGGATGCTCACTACGAATCCTGACTTTTCTATTATCTAACTTGAAATAGAAGTTGCAGAGGGGCTCATTCGACATTAATTGGATTTCTTATCTCAGAAAAGAAATGGGCCAATGGCTCTCTGCATTGACCACAAAAGGATTATGACCATTCCACAAGATAACCACATCTATGAGAGCTGTATGTGTCTCATCTCGGGTATCTTGATCCAAGCTAATCCACTCCCCTCGCAAAAGTCGCCATCTTCTATATCGAAAGTGAATGCACAGAGTTTGTCTAGCGATAAAATACATGTAATAAAAACAAAAATAATAGTAAGTAAATGCGAATAACACAACAATCCATCTAAGCAAGAACTATGTCAATTAAATCAAGGCATTCAAAGTAGTAAAAAGGATTTACCTGAATGTGAGATCAGATTGGTTGATCCTGCATTCAATCGTGTCTCATCAAAATGTATTATTTTGACTTCCCAAGACTCACCCAATAGATGACTCATCCATTCCTCATATGGACACTTGCATTGATAAGTAATCTTTGTTTTCTTCCGAACATCACATGAACCAAACAAATATGCAAATAATGAGAATGGAATAAACCAACTAAGATGCATATCTTTGGAGCCTGTGGTGGGTTTTATAGCACTATTGACGTCACATTCTTGAACTTACATGCTCCTAACAACTCCAAGCTACCAATCAACCATTCACCACTAGATAGTGGCAACAATGGGACATGCTGCAATCTCTGGCTTTCTACTACATACAATGAATTATAAAAAAAGATATTTTGAGTTGCAAGTTGACTTGCAGAGTTATTATCATAGATCAAAGAACCTATGTCTTCATGCCAAACATGTATCTTGCCGCTCAAACATTCCAGATTTTACCATTCATGCAAAGTTTGTGGATATAGAGCTGTCAGTAAAACAAGATTGAATTAGAACACTGCAAAGATTTTTCAAAACAACTTTGATGTAAAAGAATAAACAATGATAAAATTTAAAAATTACTGTTTTGTTTATAATTTGCAATGTAGTTCTTGTCATGTACAGAGATTTGTTTGTGCGTATAAACATGTTGGATCAACACTTCTATTAATGTACTTGTTCCATTGAACACTTTTCTGAACTCTAAAATTCTACGTTTTCAATGTTTGCTAGGATTTGCAACACTTTTCTGAACTCTAAAATTCTACCTTTCCAATGTTTGCTAGGATTTGCAACATCCTTACGCCTGACCTTGAAACTCCCTCGAGTACTTGGGTGTATCAAAATCCAATCCAACTTATAGTACTTATCACAAATCCAATTACCGCCACTATCTTTCCTATTGAAGACCTCCACTACAAGTATGTTACTGATGTTTTTTCTCCTGAAGATATCTATGATAACCAAATAGAAAAGTTACCTATTAGCATGTGTATAATTTGCAAATGTTCTCTCCAAATGAAATAAAATTTAAATGGAGAAATTTTAAAAAAACATTGTACCTACAATTCTTTTCACAAAGAAGCGCAGAGATGTTGAACAAGAAGTTGACTTATAACAAGACCATTGTTCCTTCACTTACAAATTTCTAGAGTACAAAAACAAACAAAAAAATCAAGTCAAAGCATACATATAACTTACATGGGCTTTGTCCAAATGAGTTGAAACCTAACCATGGAGCAACAGAAAAAAGTGGCAATATATCTGTGGTTCTCTTTGCAAGAATCCCAAAGATGTTGAAGAAGTTAAGGTTTAAAAAATCATTGTTCTCCACCCTCAAAGAATCTGGGAGTAAAAAAACAAAGGAAAACTCAGTATGCATATAGTTTGCATACGTTTTGTCCAAACGAGATAAATTTTAACCATGGAGCAGCAAAAAAACAAGACAACATACCTGTAGCTTTGTTTACAAAGAAACCGTAAGATGTTGAAGAAGAAGTTGAGTGTTCAAAAGATCATTGTTCTTGATTGTAAGAGACTCCTAGAGTACCTAAATAAAAGAAATTACATGTCAGAGAATGCACATAACTTGCACAGGTTATGTCCAAACGAGATAAAACTTTACCATAGAACATCCATGGAAGAGAACAATATACTTGTAAAGTTTTGTGAAGAAAATCTTAGGACTTTGGTAGAACAAGCTCTGCTCTCATAAAACGTGTGAAACTCACTCTGTGTTTGTGTAGAGGAAATAAAATTTTACACGGTTACAGATAGGGCAAGCAACAATGAGGCTGTAAGATTTTGTCAGGAAAGAAGAAGCGGGGAAAGAGCTCAGGAAAGTTACTATACGTATATCCTCTTATACATCACATGCATTCAAGGCCTATTTATAAATATCATTATCTAAGCATAACCCTTTCCTATTCAATCTGTAAATAACCCCTTTATATTACACCCTTCTATATGTAAAAAATGTATAAAAATGGTATGTTAAAAATACCTTATTTTGAACCCACATGATGCACACATATATTCATGAGTAACTTACCCGAGGGAAAGAGATATGATAAATTTGAGTTCCGCCTAAGAAAGAGGGGAAAATTGAAAAGGGGAGAAATGAAAAGTCAAACATTAAAAAAATAAAAAATAAAAATCGAGTCGCAAACTTTCAGGAAGTGTCACCATTGTATTCCCCATATTTCCCTTATTTTATTACTGAGGAAAGATTTGGGCGAAGATATGGCTAGAAGATTCATATTACATGAATATGGAATCCCATCTCTCTCATTGGTTAGGCCTATATTTCTTTATTCACTCCTTAAGGAGCAAAAAAGAGAGTCCATATTTCTCCTAATGCATTGTAGGCTATACATACCTTGGCCTACAGATCAAGGTAAATTTCACTTTCGATACTTTGTTGCCTTTAGTACCTTTGATGCTACTTTTGGACTTGACTTGTTAATATTCTAGGTAGAAGATTGGCAATCAAAGTATTAGAACTTCTTAATTGGTGTTGAGGTTGTGCATATCGAGACAGACCTAAAGAGAGTGGAGGTCCTTTAGAAACTCTTAACTTGTGAAAATTTTCTAATTCTTTAAGATAAATGATCCTAACGCCTTTATTTGTGTAAATGGGGAATGGCCAAACGAGTATGTTTGTTCCCCACTCACCAAGGTTGTAAACCCAAAATGCATTGGAATCCAACCCCATAAATCCTTTGTACCTAACCTTAAGGTCTCTAGCAAACCATATGACCATATGGATGCAAGGGGAATATCCCTATAGGAGTAGATTATTAATCTCGATGTACCTATAGCTCCTATTTTTCCCAAATATTATTTTCGGCCTACTTGAACATTGTAAGAAACTCTAAGTAAGAAGAAGGATATTTTCAAATGATAGTAGCAATATAAGAATTACATATGAAAACTTAGAAAAAATCAGGGATATCCATTGGCATTTGAAAGAAGTGGGAAAGTTCTCATAAAAATGGGTTGATAATGAACATTTCAGTATATTGTGAACCAAATGGTTTGTGCTTGCATAAAAAACAAAACAAATTAAGTACAACATATAAACATCTCTCTTTTAAGTGACAAATATGCACTTCTTTTATGGCAAGAGTAAGGTCCTCACATGATTTACAACGGTTGATGGCTACCTATTATCCATAATGATCTCTTTACAAGAATCCAAATTGATTCTTCAAACTCCTATTGGCATATCATTATATTGCCTTGCTAGGTTGTTCCATTGATACACATACTTCAAATAGTCTTCATGAAGTGGCTGAAGTGGCTTTAGCAAAATCAAGGGTAGCTCTATTAGGAAGGAGTACATTGCCATAAAAGTTCTTCACGTAGTCTCCAAAAAGGACCTCCTTGTAGAGGGGCTGCTCGTCCTCACTTACCAGATTAGACAAAGGGGCAATCTTGGTGTCTTCTGTGGGTCCAAAGAAACAAGCTACTGAGATCCTCATCTTCTCTGAATTGGTCACCACCCTGTGCTCAACGCTCTTATACTTCCCATTACTCAAAAGCTGGATCAGCAAATACACACATAAATTCTCATGGCTACATTTGGGAAACCAAGTTCATCTTATCTTCAAGTATCGCCCAGAAGAATATGAAATTAAGACCTGATAACTCTTGCACTATACCTGGATTTGATCTGCCACATTTATCACAAAAGCATTGGGAAGTGGCTTTACTTCAGTCCAACTATCCCCTTTCCTTATCTGTAGGCCTGGCACTTCATCTTGCAGCAGAACTGTGAGGCAGCTGACATCAGAGTGCCCAGATAACCCAAATGTGAGGCTGGGATCAGGGCATGGAGGATAGCAGTTCACAGCCATTACCAGCCTTGGTATGCCTGGCAAGGAAGCCTGCAAATACTCTGTGCTGAGACCCAAGCTCTCAAAGATGGCTTGGTATAACTGATTTGCAAGCCTCTGTACGCCTGTGCGATACTCCATGAAGGCTTGTCTGTGGGTGGGGTAAGCCAGAGTTTTAGTGTCAATATCAAGCAAGACTTAATCAACGGTAGCTCAACCACATGGCTGATCATGTGCAGATGATAGACGTGCCTGTAGGATCTGTCAAGTGGTACTTGAAGGGATATTATGGTCTAAATTTCCCGTTTTCATGGCTACAATTAATTGATGAGATTAAGTGCTGAAGATTTCCTCTCATCATGGTGCCTTGGATGGATTGAGATGAGGTAGGTCAAGGTGGTATGAAACATAAAATCTGTACATGAAAGCGGGCCTATGCACATGATTTTTTAATACCTGCAAATTTCTGGAGCTATCTCGAAGCCATTGCAAGACACTCCTGGGAGGTCACGGACATAGAGTACATCTTTCCAGTCTCTGGCTTTCTCCATGGAGGGGTTGAAGCTGGTAGAGTAGGCCATTGGAGCCTCGAAGTCTTGGCTGCGATACCTGTTGCGGACCGCTGCAGGCTGCTGGAAGAATTCATGACAGGCCTTCTTCATGCCATTGACAACATCTTCTGGGACATCATGGTTGATAACCTACGAATAAGATGCGGCACTATATTACATGCATGTCCCTGTCCTTATTTGCAGAGAGAGGAGGCCTGACCATAATCATATGATATGCAAGGTGGTTCTGATCTGTTGCTGTGATGAATTGAGGCGAAATTCGATCAAAGGCAGAGGAATAATTGTAGTGACATGAAAGCTAATTATACCTGGAAGAAGCCCCATTCTTGGCAGGCGGAGGCGATGGATCGGAGGAGGAGGGGTCTGTGGTGGGGAGAGTGAAGGTGGGCGAGGTCGATGATGGGGATATTATCATTATCACCGTTACAATTGTGATCAGAAGCTGCGAGAGGTTGGGGTCTGTCATGGGGCGGTCGGACGAAGGGGAGGGGCACCTCCTCGATTCCTCCATCGACGATTTCTTTGATCCCAACGGGAATTACAGCAGCTGCGAGAGTCATCTCTCTCTCTCTCTCTCAATTCACCGGTCGAGTCGTGAGTCGTGACAGGATTATCCACACAGGTGGCCTTGGTCTTGGCACGTAATCACTCTGTGTCGTTCCTTCCAACCCAAAATTGAAAGGCGGTTTTTCTTTGAAGGCGGTTTTCCTTTGAAGACGTGGTTACAGTGTACTTGCGTTTTTTTCCAAGCGGTAGCGTCGTAATTCATTGATCACGAGACCACCAACAGAAGAAACGAGGAGTTTGGAAATATACAAGACTCTTCTTATCCCAAGGATATCCTTATTGGTCCTCCCGTGTTCATGAAAAACATTTTTCATAGCATATACAAAAACTTTTCACTCAAATTTTTACAATGATTTTTTAATCAAATTATATTTATTTGTCATTTTTAAATTCATTTTTTTCAAATGTTCAAGGTTTTAAACTTTCTTCTTTCAATTTTAAAGTTTTTTCTAAAAATTTTGCAATTCACTTTACATTAATCCTTAGTTTTTTGTGAACACTGGGTCTTCCTTTCTAAAGAGAGACCAATGCTCATTAAAAACTTTTTTCCTCATCCAATAGAAAAAAGGAGCAAGCTGTTTTGGGAAGGAAATAGCCAATTTTATAACTAAAATGCTAAAGAATTAGTCGGTTTTCGTCAAGAGGAGCTTCAATTTCAATCAATTTTTCGAAAATCTTACCTTCAAAAAATACACTAGAGGACGGTTTTCTATGAGCACTGAGAGAGACCATAGTTTTTAGGTACATCATTCAAAATTTGTGAACAAAAGTCAAGCTAGCCTAAACTTTCTAAATGATTTTAGAATCTCTTTTATGTTTTTTCCTTTTTCCCTTTTTTTCATTGTAACTTCTTGATTAACACATATGACTATGCTTTAGTAATTAAAAACATATAGAGTGATATGAACTACCAAAACACTTACTCATTATTGAAAGTGCATCCAATAAATATCAAGGATCCATCACATTGATAATCTATTTTATCTTATCTTACTACTATATTA